>NC_043013.1:56993752-57018752 GCF_006345805.1 Octopus sinensis
AGGTCATGTTTCACCACCTCATCCCATGTCTTCTTGGGTCTCCCTCTACCCCGGATTCCTTCTACTGTTTGGGAGTGGCACTTCTTCACTATACTTCAATATACAACAAATCATTCGGTTGATGTGGTTAAATATTGATTTTGAAACACTGGAATAATCTGGGCAAAATTCTATAATTTTGGTATCGTGGGCAAAAGTTTGATTAAATAGTATTATTTAAATATCAATTGCAAAAATTTGAAGTGAAATCACTTAAACATTCGTTTGCAAATGTATCGGGTGACCATCCACCCACCAATCCATTTTCGCTGTTCATTATTCCTAGAAGAACCGTAGGGATAGAGTCCATACACTTTGTTGCTGGATTTCTAAGTGCGACCAACTAAGACTGTGGATATTATCCAACCACCTCACTCTTGGACTACTCCTATGTTTTCTGCTACTTAATTCATCTTGAAGAATCTATTTTGTGAACCTTTCCCACAACATTCCCATCATACGTCTGTAGTTACAGAGCTGAGAACTCTGTATACAGAGAAACAGTGGCTTGATCTGGAAAGACTCCTGGATTTCTGAGTTGCATAAACTGTCAACATAAAAGACACTTCATAGGAATCCCATTTCAGCACTGAGGATCATACGTGACGATAGGCATATAAAAATCGAATTGATATTGTGGGTAAAATATTGATTTCCAAAAAATGAGTCATAATTAAAATAATGTTTAACAAAAATTGGGTTAATGTACCAAGTATTTGGACATTTACCAAGTATTTGGACACTCAAGGTAAAATATTGATTGTTAAAAGTTGGAGTAATGCGTGCAAATTATTGCTATTTAAGAAATGAGGTGGGGATATGGGCAAAATATTATTTGTCAAAATTTGGCGAATTGGCAAAAATAATGATGGTAATCACTAATTAGGAGAGAAAAATTTTCATTCAAGAATTTGAGGTGTTTAGCGTAAGATAAAGGTTTTTACAAATCGGTAGGTATGGAAGCAAAAAAACATTAATTTGTAAATGGTGAAGATAATCTGGTTTATAGTATTAATAAAGGAATAATGGATGAAAATACGAGGAATGCTAAAAGTTTCTGGCTTTAAGAGTATCGTGAAAGGCCCATCTTCTGAGTTCTTTTATGGGGTTTAGAAAAATTGAAGGACCACTGTAATAAGTGTGCAAATCTGAGAGTATCGTGAAAGGCCCAACCTTCTTTATATTGAATAAAATCACAATCAACTGATCCTTCTGTATTTTATTTAACCCAAATCCAACAACTTTCCAGCGCCTCCTCGTAAAGGTTTATAAAAAGAGAATTTATTTTGAAGTTAATTCATTTTAAAAATGCTATTGTTTTCATTATTTCTATTGTATAAATATATTACTGTTACACATTTATATATATTAAAATTTCAAATCACTGCACTACAGTTTCATTTTTGTATATTACATTTTCCTGTATAAGTAAATTGCTGAGTCTGTTGCAATTTAGTTTTTTTCTTTCTTTACATAACTAATATTCCATTAATTAAAATTTTAATTAATGGACTCTTTACATTAGTGTATAAGTTCTATTGGTAGCTTTTATTTATTGTTGTTTTACCCCAGGTCAGAATTGCATGTATTGCAGTATTGCAGAATACTAGTATCCAAGGCAGCATTCCAGCTGTAAGTATCCCAGCCTTTGAAATGAGTACAGTAAGAGAAAATGGAAAATCATTAGAGATTGAGAATTAGTTGACTTCTACCGTCTTCGTTGGTCAAGTCTAGTGATTGCCTCCAAGCACTATTGACAGAGACTAAGCTGTCCAGTGTACATGGAGTGCGTGGACAGTACAAGGTATCCATCTTGTATATGTGAAATTTCTGTTCTTAATGTTGTGTTACATTTTAGGAAGTGGGGCGGACAATCATTACACAGCATGACCAAGACCCACTCTACATCATTCATAGAGAATGGCAAAATAAATGTCAGTAGCGTATGATTGATATTTGTTTCACCTTGGATCCCTGATATCTTCTATGACAGTTCTTGCTTCACTGAAACAGCAAGTTGCGGACTTTTCAAACAGGAAGGGTGAAAAATTGAGAAATCAGAAATGACTCATTTTGTTCCGGGTACAAGTTTTGCCCCACCCCCACCATACTCGACACATGCAATGAATTAACGTTTTTTTTGGCAACGGCCTTACCTAATAACACACATGCACGAATGCACACACACACACAAACAAACATATATAGTTAACACTATCATTATCATTTTATAGAACAGAGGTGAACGAGCAGATTCGTTAGCACGTCTGTTTTTACGGTCTGATTTCATCGAGGTCGACTTCAACTTTCATTCTCCCGGGGTCGATAAAATAAGTACCAGTTGCGTACTGAGGTCAAGGCAATCAAGTTATCTCAAGCCCTCGAAACTGCTGGCCTTGAGCCAAATTTGAAACCTTTATCATTTCACAACCACTTTCCATGCTAGCATAGGTAGGAAGACTTATCAAAGCTCGGGTCATTATTCATTCTTATTCATGAAGATCGTAACTCAAATATTCCAATTTTCGGCATGGTTTTTCAGAGGGATGCTCTTCCTGATGCCAAACACATAATAGAATGTATTGGATCAGTTTTATGTGACATAAACACTTCGGAGTTTGTAACATCCTCTCAAACATGCATATTACTCATCAGTGGGACAGGACCTGGAAACGTGTAGTTGAGAAGTAAGCTTCTTATCACCTAGTCACATAAGGGGAAGGGTGATGATAGTGGTCCCCAGGAAGTAAGGAGAGGAGAGTAAAAGTTGTTGGAGTGTCGAGCGATAGGATTCACTGTAAAGCTAGTAAATTGGTTTCAAATTTTGGCACAAGGCCAGCAATTTCGGGGGTGGGTTAAGTCTATTACATCGGCCTCACTACTCAACTGACATTTATTTTCTCGACTCCAAAAGGATGAAAGGCAAAGTCGACCTCAACAGAATTTGAACTCAGAAAATAAAGACAAACGAAACACCGGCAAACATTTTGTCTGGCATGCAAACAATTCTGTCAGTTCGCGGGCTCATAGGGGCACTAAATTGACCCCAGCAGCATTACTAGTATTTTCCCTGGGAAAAGGAGAGAGAACAGAGAAGACTTTGATGTCATTTGAATTCGGAAATGACAGAAAGTCAATACTGCAACGTATTTTCACTCCCCATTCTATCACATTTTGCAGGCGCGTGAGTGGTTAGGGAATTCATCTCACGATCGGAAGGTCATGAGTTCGATTACTGGTTGTGCATTGTGTCCTTGAGCGAGACACTTTATTTCACGTTGCTCCAGTCCAAGCAGTTGGTAAAAATGAGTAGTAACTCTATTTCAGATGGTCAGCCACGTCGCATTCTGTGTCATATATATGAATGTATAATATACATACATTGTATATATATATATATATACGACGGGCTTCCTTCAGTTTCCATCTACTAAATCTACTCACAAGGCTTTATTCAGCCCAAGGCTATAGTAGAAGATGCTTGCCCAAGGTGCCACGCAGTGGGACTGAACCTGGAAGTAAGCTTCTTGCTTAAATTTGCAGTGTAATATATGGATTCATAAAAGCGGCGAGCTGGCAGAAATGTTAGCACGCTGGACGAAACGTTTAGTGGTATTTCGTCCATCTTTACGCTCTGAGTTCAAATCCCGCCGAGGTTAACTATGCCTTTCATCCTTTCGGTGTCGATAAATTAAGTACCAGTTGTGTACTGGGTTCGATCTAATCGACTGGCCTCCTTCGCCACCAAATCTCAGGCCTTGTATCTAGAGTAGAAAAGATTCTGCGTCAGGCCGAATCTCCCTGAGAACTAAGTTATGGGTCTACGTGTCTGTGATGTACTCAGCCCTTACACGTTAGTTTCACGAGCAGGCAGTTCGCTGATCAGATCAACTTGAACCCTGGTCGTCGTAACTGATAGAGTGCCAGTTATCGATCTCTGACAATTTAGTTTAAATTTGATCTATCGATCCTTCAATTGGTAAAATATAACATTTCTAATACTTAACAGTTTCTGCATGAATCAAGAACCCAAACAGAAACCCCAACCCTGCCAACGCCCGCTCTTTAAACATCGACTCCACAAACTCACAAAGGCATTTGATGTAAACTGCAGCAAACGTAGGTAAACCTCACCTGAATCGCTGCGATGCTTGACCTGAATCTGGTTCAATCCAGAGACATAGCAATTCTTCATATAATAGTCCCATCAATAAAATACGCAGGAAATACATCTCCAAGCAAATCCTTCATGTGTATGAACCATGATTTCTACCAAAGTTCCCGAATTGCTCTTCTGTTGATAATATCAATAAAAGGGTTATACAACTGTGTACCTCTCTCTCTCTCTCCATATATGTCTCTAAGTATCTATTTCTATATGAAGCTAAGTATATATATATATGTGTGTGTGTATGTATATATATATATGTATATATATATGCATATATATATATATATAATATATATATATATATATATATATATGTATGTATGTATGTATGTATGTATACATACACACATATATATAGATATATGTATATATACATATGTGCATACATATACACACACACAAATAAATCTATACACATTTACATACGCATATATATATACGCACACATACGTTTATATATATATATATGTGTATGTATATGTTTATCTATATTTGAGTGTGTGTATATATATATATATATATATATATATATATTTACATATATTTACATACACGTAAAGCCGTGTGTTGTAGTGTTGCGTATACCTGTGTACATGCTGGAGTGTTTGCTCGTTTGCTATTGGATTTGCGTGGGATTTTCTTCCCTTTCTTCTCTCTTACTTTCTACAGATCTAATTCTCTCAATAGGAATATATGTTAACAGATTTCGATTTTTCCTTGAATGAGTAGGTTTGTGTATACACATATATAATTGCAGACTTTGTACACTCAAAGCAAAATGTACACATATGCATATATGCATGCGTATATAGATTCATATGTCTTTCTGCATATATGTATGTACACACACATATCATATATATATATATATATATATATATTTATGCATAAATCTAAATGCATGTGTAACATTACTGTGTGTATGTGAATACAGATATATATTTATGTATATATATATATATATATATACATATGTGTATATATATATATATATATATATATATATATATATATATATGTATACATACACATGCATACACACATCTCTGCAAACACATGTATATATAAATTTGGCAAACTTAAAATATATATATTTACCATGCCTTCCGCCCCAACCCATCCTCGACCTACACCACTGAATACACGCTATGCATTTCTGATGGAATTCTGCAGATCTTTGCTTTCCCTTTTTCTCTTCCTTTCTCTCCTCCTGTATCTATTTGTTTGTTTGCTTGCTTCTTTACCATTTCTTTCTTTCTTTCTTTCATTCTTTCATTCTTTTTTTTTCTTTCTTTCTTTCTTTCTTTCTTTCTTTCGTCTTTTCTTTCGTCTTTTTAAAGTGTTTTTTCTTTTGTTTTGTTCTTATTGTCGTGTTTTTTGTTGATATTTTTGTTGGAGTTGATATTGTTTGTTTTCCATAAGACTAACAGCAGCAGAGAAGTTGCGTCGAGCCAACAGCGGCTGTGTTGTTGTTGTTCTTGTTGTTGCTGTTGTCATTGTTGTTGCCGTTGGTGGTGGTGGTGGTGGTGGTGGTGGTGATAGTTGTGGAAAGTGAGTGAAAATACTTCTTGTTACTGACCTTCATCTGTTTGCAGTGAAAGCGACAAGAAAAGGTAAAAAGACAAAGAAAAAGTGGGAGGAGGAGGAGAAGAAGGAGAAAAAGAAGAAGAAGTGAAGAAGCAAAGAAGAAGTGAAGTGAAGAAGAAGTAAAGAAGAATTGAAGAAGAAGAAGAAAAAGTGGGGAAGAAGAAGAAGTGAAGAAGAAGACAAGAAGGTGATGTTGGTGGAAAAGCTATGATGTGTGCAGCATGCAATTTTGAAAAGTAAGTAGATGGAGATGTGCATTTATTGCAAAGGGTGTTATGGAAGAAAGTTTTTTTCTCTCCATTTATTCATAGACACGCAAATACAAATTTCAATACAACAAGGTAACATATGAATATCAAGTGATATTTACTTATCTTTTACAACTGGTTTTTCTTTTCACCTCCGATTTCTGCATACAAACTCATGTCATCACACGCACACTCGCAATGACCTCACAAGAATACACGTATACACACACACGTATACACACACACACACACACACACACACACACACACACACACACACACACAGAGGAATGCACACAGATATATGCAAACTCAGACACATACAAATGCATACAAGCAAGCGTAGATGCGTACCAACACACCTATACACGTACGTATACAAAGATAGCATACATAAACTTACACACGAACACACACAAAGACATGCAGGTTCTTCAAAACATGCATAGGAACACATGCACTCGTTAGAAATTTACACACACACTAAAATCATATATATATATATATATATATATATACACTAACACACGTACACACAAACAATAAAAAACACATGAACATGCAGATAAAAACATGCAGAACCCCGAAAATAGTTGCTAAAATCTAAAGATAGGCAGAAGCACATAAAAAGGGTTTGCGCAGCCATAAGGACATATGTACACACAAAGAGATTTCTACACATGTTACATTATATACACTCATATTGAAAAACATATACGCAAACATCAAAACTAACATATAAAATACATGAAAATGCTTGATCATAAACTTACAGGGAGTTAGCCACAAAATAAGTTATACTTTTATTTATGAGAATAGTATGTTTGTTTGTTTGATTGTATCTGTGTGTGAGGGAGTACTTGCTTATGCATATTGGAAAGAGGAGAGAGAGGAAGTGAGAGAGAGAGAGAGAGAGAGAGAGAGAGAGGATGGTAGGGGAGAATCCGATAGAGGGCGAAAGAAAGAGAATGTGTCTGTATGCGTAATTTAAATGTTAGATTTTCTCTGCTGATATTCACGGAAAATCAGGCAAATCTACATACGCATATGAGAATATCTATGTGTGTGATTGTGTGTGTGTGTGTGTATACACATACACATATATATATATACACATATTTGTATGTGCTTCTGTGTGTATATGAGTATATATAACTGACTCACAAACACGACTAATAAGACTAGATGAACTTAAAAACTTCCTACCAGAGAAAAAATACCCCCTTAAACTAATAGAAAATGGAATCTCAAGAGCAATGAAACTAGACATCGCACAACTCAGGACACCCAAAACAAAAAACAAAGAAAATATTATCCCTTTCATAAACACGTACAACCCTGGAGTTACCAACATCATCCAAACCATACATTCAAACCTGCCAATAGCCTTACAAAGCCCCAAAATGGAAAACATATTAAACAAATATCGCATAAAAAATAGTAGACGACAAGACAAAAACCTAAAGAAACACCTAACAAGAGCGAAATTCTCATAAGAAACTAAAACTGAATTCTTTGTAAAAAAGTGTGGAGATGGTAGATGTGGGATCTGCAGCAACCCCACCTACAAATACATAGAGGGAAACAAAGAAATTAAATTTAAAAGTGGTCACATATTTAAAGTAAATGCAGATATGAACTGCAAGACGCAGAACATAATATACTGCATAACCTGCCCCCCCCCCCGTGCAAGGAAGATTACATAGGTGAAACTGGAAATTCTTTGTGCCAGCGAGCCGGGATTCACCGACAACATGTTCAGCAGGAAGAACTGCGCAAGATACCACCGAGTACACACCTAGCTACATGTGGAAAAGGAAAATTTAAAATCTTTCCCTTCTACAAATGTCCGAAGAACAACACCTCTTTCAGGAGGAATATGGAAAAATATTTCATAGCTAAGTTCTCCCTCAAATTAAATGTCTGAAAATATCTCTATAATAAGCTGTACCAGATGAAGGACCAAATTTGTTAAGTAAACTGTATAAAACACACAGGCACACACACACACACACCACACACACACACAGTGCTACACATATGTTTTGGTTTTTGAAAATACAACATTGAACAAAGGATATTCTAATATTTGAATGAAACCATTTCACTTGTAGAACCAGTTGCTCCTGTATGATAAAACTTAATATTTATTTAACTGTCAATCAGTGAGATATTAGACTAAATCAATTGAAGATCAGACAACAGACTCAGTAGTTGTCAATTTGTATTCTATCGTTTGTAAATTCAAATGAAATTTTACTCATCATACATTGGAGGACAAATCTTTCACTTTACAATTTAATATAGTGGAACATTTAATATATATATATATATATATATATATATATATATATATATATATATATATATATATATATATATACATATATATGTAGGTCCCGGGTTGATTCGGGGTTAACCACAGTAAATAAGGTACTCAATACATAGCAGACTAAAATTAATTTATTATATAGAAGGAGCTTCTACAGGACTAGAACTGTTTCATTCAAGAGAAATCTTCAGGAAGATTTCTCTTGAATGAAACAGTTCTAGTCCTGTAGAAGCTCCTTCTATATAATAAATATATACATATATATATATATATAATATAATTCGAGACAAAACCACTATTTTAAAACCAAACAAGGAAATACTTAATCAATACATAAAATTTTAATATAAATTTATTTATTTATTTAATTTATATTAAAATTTTATGTATTGATTAAGTCTTTCCTTGTTTGGTTTTAAAATTGTGGTTTTGTCTCGAATTATATTATATAATATTTTACTATAAAATTGGATTTAACCTTAAATTTGATTTTTCCCTGTAATTTTGGATTCATTCCCTAATATTTATTATTATATATATATATAAATATATATATATATTACCTATTATATAAATTATATTATTTTTGTAATTTACTTAATCTTTACTTTTTAACTTTAACTTTTCTATGACATGTAATTTTCTAGATGGTGTAATTTAATTATTCATTTTGAATTGATAGAAGGTGTTTTTTTCTAATATTATATATATATATATTTATATATATATAGTGGTATAAATATCAACGTAATTATTTCTCCTTCCTCTTTTTTTCCTCTTCTCCTCTCTTCCCTTCTCCAAACTCACAGACACACACACACACACCTCCACAAAACAATAATAAAAAGAATTCTTCTTCTCTAAACCCAAAAAACCATTTGACCATCCTCATTAAACACACACACACTCTCTCACAACGATAAAAAGCAATATAATTTATGGTCTACCTCCCCGACTTCACACACTCAATAACACTATGAAATGGTCAAAAGTGAAATTCTTTTTCCCCAAGATCTTAGACCCCCCCCCCTTGGATTAAGCATGCTCTCCAGCAGAGCAAAAAAAATATTTCTTCTTCCCTGTCCCTTCACCTCTTTTTCTTCAGCACACACAAAAGCACACACATAAAAGAACACACACACATGCTCTCTCTCTCTCTCTCTCTCTCTCACTTTCTCCTCGTCCATCACCCTCTTGTAATATCTTATATTCCTCCCCACCACTAGAAACTCAGTACCACTATAAAATGGTCAAAACTTTTCACACAGGAACTTAGTTTGATTTGAAAACCCCACTAGAATGAGAGAAAGCGCTAATACATGATCTAAGTTATATGATGTATAAAAAATGTTATATACAAAGAAATATCTAAATATAAACCTCATTTCTTCTAATATAATCACAAATCACAATCATTTGACGGATATTTGTCCTAATCTTGTTTGTTGCTAACACGTTTCGGCTGATATACCCTCCGGCTTTCATAAGATGCCTTGGGGAAATTTCGAACCTGGTTTCTCATTCCTAAGGTATTTTTCAATGTTATTATTATTAAAAGAGGCACCCAGAAGATCGATATCTGACATATATTCTCAGAAGCTAACCTTAGCAAAAGCATAGCTAAAAGCAGCAACAAAGTACAAAGGAGAGTTGGAGCAAGGATGCCACTCTGCTTGACGCCATTCTCTACAGGAATGCCACCACCAGCATTGACCCAAGCCTCCATCTCATCATGAAATGATTTAGTTATAAATACAAAGTGATCCAGACATCCAAGTTTGCCAAGTATTTTCCATAGAAAGGCCCTATTCACAAATCAATGTATACATGGATAAGATCCATATTCTGCTCATAGCACTTCTCCTGCATCTGTCTTGCTATGAAAATCATATCAATTGTCCCTCTACCAGATCGGAAGTCACATTGAGTTTCAGATAGGACATCATTTACGAGACACCCGTTCAGGCAGGTAAGAAAAATATTTGCCAGAACCATGCCAGCAGCTGATAGTAGAGCAATACATTTGTAGTTACCACACATTATTCTGGCTCCTTTTCCTTTATAGAGAGGAAGAATAATTGCATCCGTCCAGTCCTTGACATTGCACCATCCCTCCAGACTACACTAACAAGTTCATGAAGGGACTGTATGATGTAATCACTACCAAATCGCAAGACCTCAGCACAAATTCCATCCCTTCCAGGCTACCTACCAAGATTCAATTTACTTATTGCTGTTATTTCCTCATCTATTCAGGGCATGGAAGTTAAGGAGCCAATGATAGGTCTTTGTTGCATAGTAACAATCACTTTTTCATCCACATCTGACTCGTGGTTCAGGAGTTCAGAGAAGTGTTCAATCCAGCAACCTGTGATCTCTGTTGATTTAGTAAATAGAGCATAAGACTCCTTGGAAAGCAAAGGAGGTGGATGCAGAGCTCTTAGGCCCATTAACTTACTTCATATGATGGTAAAGCTTCTTGCTGTCATTTGCATCAGCAGCAGCCTGAACATCACGAGCAAGTTCCTCCCACCAAGTGTTCTGCATCTTCCTGAGAGATCGCTGCAGGAGTGATTTTACACTGCTGTAGTGGGCAACTGTTAGATTTTGCTCTATAGCTGGAAGTCTTCTCTGCAGCAATACATTGTGGGCATGGGACTTTACAGCCATTAGACGCTGAACTTCAGCATCATTTTCATCAAACCAGTCTCTGTGTCTGGCAGTAGAATATCCCAGTGTTTCAGCAGCACATTGAAAAACCTGTTCTCGAAAATCTTCATATTGTAGTATTTCAATGCTGGACAAACGAGTCTGTAGCTTTTTTTCTCAACACAGTATTACATATCTTGTGGACATTCAGATGCCGAAGAATGCCAACTGGCCGTCTTCTTTCTTTCACTCTAATCATCATCCGGAACTTTGCTCGCATCAGACTGTGGTCTGTCCAGCATTCAGATCCATGGCAGGACTTAACATTACAAATATCATAGATGTCACACAAGTGCCAAACTTTAGACTTTGGATGCATCCACGTTGTGTGATCATCTTTGTGCATAGAATAAGTGCTTGCGATGTAGATGCCATGTTCATCGCAAAGCTCCTGCAGTCTGAGACCATTGTTATTCATTTTCCCTACACCAAAACGTCCTAGAGAGTTCCATGTTTTCCAGTCTGCTCCAACCCTGGCATTGAAATCCCCCAGTAGAATGACTTTCTCAGAACTAGGAATTTTCCTAAGTAAGGCTTTCAGCTGGGTATAAAAAATATATTTTGTTCATCACAATTGGACAATACAGGTGCATAGGTACTAATTAAAGTTGCAAACCGCCCAACTCTCAGGTACAAACGTAGAGTCATTAGATATTCATTTATGAGAACAAGAATCTCATCCAACTCCTAAAGGATATCAGATCAAACTGCAAAGCCAACACCAACCTCTCTGCGCTCCTCCTTCAGCCTCTCCTTCTAAAAAAAAGGTGTATCCATCTCCTATTTCCTAAAGCTGACCATCACCGTCTATACGAGTCTATGAACGTGCAGCTATATCAACAAATGCATACATACATATGTATGTATGTATGTAAACTTGTATATAGATGTGTTTGTGTGCAACATAGTTACATATCCCGATGTAAAAGCTGAGCAGAGAATAAATATTTCTTTAACAGAAAAATAGAAAATATCTGAAACCTATTTGCTTCCACCTTCCAAGAAGCTTCAGCAAAAATGGTCGCTAATCATAATTAGACTGCAAAATCATTCGGTGCATAAAATTTATGTATGTCTTGAAAATTCACAGAATCGCTGATTCTATGAAGATCTGAATTCATGAATATATGGAATATATATGGCATTCTCTTTCTAAAAATTTGAAGAGAAATACGCTTCTGGAGAACTTTAGAGAATTGGCGTCAGTGAATACAATTGCATGAAGACCAATGAATGTATGCATGTGTGTATTAGTGTAAGTATGCTTGTGTGTGTATGTATGCATGTATGTATATATATATATTATATATATATATAATATATATATATATATATATATATATATATATATAGTGAGAATTTACAAAGAAAGAAAAGATGAAGACGGGTGTGTAAACAACAAACAGGTGTATTAGTTTAACGCTCTGGATGTGAGAAAGTCTTTTACGTTTCGAGTCTACGCTCTTCGACAGAAAGGAACACAGAAATAAATAGGGAGAGAAAACAAAAAAGTTTTAGAGGCTAGCGATCTATCATGGCGAATAAGTGCGGATTGGGAGAATCGACAATAGGAAAAAATCAGAAAGTACAAAAAAAGTTGAGAAATCTTCAAAAGGTTCAAATATTGTGGTATATTGGAGTGATTTTTCATCAACGGAAGAGTCCAGTGTAATCCATATGTGGAGAGAAAGATAGAAAGATATCCATGGATGTGAATATTTTATTATATCTGTATGCATGTTTCCATAAATTTCATGTTTTTTGTGACCATAGTCCACATTCCTAGGATGATTACAATACAATGTGTAATACCTATAGACATCAGATGGGTTTTTTTATCATTTGTTCGTTTTTTTTTCTGTCGATGTGATTTGTGGAAACGCGCATAGCGATACATTAAAATATTTATGAATCCCATCTGTTGATAATCATTATTATTATTGCCATATTTATTCTACGCTGTATTGGCATAGCTCGATACGATCCCATGAAATCATTGTCGCAGGTCGGAACCACTAGGCCGTAACTGACATAATAAAATAAGAGCCTTTATATGCCTATTCAGAAAGCTTCCCCTTGAACGAACTTAAAGGATGTATATGTGTGTGTATGTGCACATGTATATAGTTAATAAAAAACTGGAGGAAAAAGAGAAGAAAAAAGCAACAATGCGAGGACGTGGTGCATGCAAAATATTAATAAGACAGTTACAGAAGGAAAGAAAGAATGGTTGTTTTATGGTTCAAGTAAAGCTCTTCTTCGGAAATGATGCATAGGAAAATCCAAAAAGAAAAGGAAGGAGGAGGAAAAAATCGCCAACAGTCCACTGTACATTCTATGTTTATAATCTGCCCTGGTTGACTTTGCTTCACGTGCTTTTGGAGTTGATAAACTAAATACCAGAGTTATACTGGGGTCAGTCTAATCAACTTACCTAGATCTCCGAAGTTGTTGAAGCGGTATCAAGATTTGAAATCCATATTTTATGCATGTGAAGGAAACCTATCGAATGACTTTGGGAGTATTGACTCGACGAACGCTGAAGATGTGTGTTGGTGCAATTTTATGAACTTATCTTGCTATTCAAAGACTCTAACAGATTTCCATTCCCTTCGCTGTTTTCCTGAAAAGGATTCCAGTTGAACTAACTTCAAAACCTTGTTTGGTTATGAAATTCTATCTCCAATTCGTCAGAAAATGGTTGTATTTTATAAACCGAAGTATTTATATAATCTCACAGCCTATCTACGATTACTGATATATTTCCTGCTGAAGATTTTAGAAAGATAAAATGGAATCAGTTCTGAATATCGTATATAATGTTATCCTAAAGTACGTACATACAATACACGTACATACATACACACGCACACGCACCCCACCACATATACAAGAAACTCATTTTATATATTCTATACATTTTCTCATAAAGAAAAGTGTGCGTAAAAGACAGAGGAGGAGGGAGAGAAAGAGAGAAGTAGAGGAGAGAGAGAGAGTGATTAAATGAACGTGAGACTTATTTATTTCGACGATATTTAATTAATATTTAATAAATATTTAATTCATTTTTTGGCACAAGGCCAGCAATTTCGGAGGAGAGATTAAATTGATTATATCGACCCCCATTATTCAACTGGTACTTATTTTATGGAACCCGAAACGGTGAAAGGTGAAGTCGACCTAGGAACTGAGAGCGCAATGACGGACGAAACGCCACTAAGCATTTTCTCCGGCCTGCTAACGATTCACTACCATACGATATTTTATTAATATTGGCAAGAATATATAACTTTTTTACAAAATATTATAAACGTTGGCGTTGGCGATAAGTATGATGATAATGATAATGATGATGATTTCAAGAAGAAATTGAGTTAGAAAATCTCTGACTGACTTTAGCTGAACAAAGATTGGAACACAAATCTGTGAATTACCGACATCGCTTAATTCCACCATCGTATCTCGAAGATGCTTCACCAGCGGCACCCAAACACGATTTGAATGAGGAATTATTTTGTCAGAATCCTTGTTTGACTAATTTCCCGATGTTTGATACCTCTCCTCTCATTCAAGAATAAGTATAAATACGCCCGACTTCCCTCTTCTTTCTTCAACCTATAACTTACCATTTATGGACAGCTTGAAGCAAAGAATCATCGATGAAGTTCTTTGAGATATATCTTCCTTATTGATCGTCTGATTGTGGAATTTGTTGTTTTGTTCGTTAATTTTATTTCTTGACAGAATGAATTAGAAGACATTGATATAATGCCTGCGCTTTTATGGATAGATAACACACTTTACACACACACACACACACACGTAAACGCACACCTTTTCACAGTGGCAAACACACTCACACACACACACACATAGTGGTTCGCTTTCTCCCTCACTCATACAGATATTACACGTGCACGTATACAAATCTGTTATAGGAACACATTCATACACACCTCTCTCTCCCTCTCTATCTCTCTCTAACCCCTCCCCAATCATATTCAGTCATTCATACATTTCTTTCTCTTTTTCTCCTTGCTCTCTGTAAGAGACGCACATAAATTTCGGACGCAGACAATTATCACGCAGCTAGACACACACACACACACACGCACACGCACAAACAAGAATCTCTCTTTCACACGGTACACACACATACATCTCTCACTCTCTCTCTGTCATACATACACACATACAAATCTCACGCACACACATGAAGGAGACATACCACTCAGAGACTCATTACAGACTCCACACCAACAAACTACATGGAAACTCACATTACCAGAACATACGCGCACGTGCACGCGCGCACACACATACACACATATACATATATGCATACATACATGTATACACGCAGGTACATACGCATGCACAAATCATAATCACACGCTTGCCCACACAGAACGCAAGCACATCCACAATTGGCAAGCGCGCACAAACATAGAAACAGACACACGCGTACGTATCAAATAGTCGTTGAAATGAAATAGGTCCCTGGAGGGCCGTGATCCATTGAAAAGAGAAAGTAAATCAATAAAGTTTCTATCAGTAAATCAACCAATCAATGAATCAATCACATGTAAATTGATCGCTTTTCTACAATCGAGATAGACAAGAAGAAAGATTGGTAAATATAGAGGAGACGTATATAAAACCGAACAAGGCATGATCCATTGAAGAAAGGAACATAGAGAAGATTATGTATCGCACATTATATATCATAGATCGAGAGAACTATAGATCTATAGAAGACTGTGAAGAGAATTGCAGATACAGTAAAGGCGCACAGATCTCTACAATTAGAAGACATCAATATACACGCTTTAAACATATCTGCCTTTCTCTCTAACTTTCTATCTATCTGCTTGTCTGCCTGCCTGTATGAATGTGTGGGTATGTAAGTATATATATATATATATATTATATATATATATATATATATATATATATAATATATATATATATATATATATGTCTGTGTGTGTCTGTATAAATGTGTTTATATGTATATGTATTTGTGCCTGTGTATGCGTGAATATATACCTTTTCTTATGCATTCCCTCATACTCAGGCGCATGTATGCGTATGTGCATCTATATATGTAGATATCGTCAAAACTAAATCCATATAACTATTCTGTCATGAAATCTTCCCAACAATCATAAAAGGATCCAACATGGGATATTTATTTGTTTGTTTTGTTTATTATATTCGAAACGATAACTTCTCAGTTTTGTCGGTTTCTTCTTTTTCTTTCCCCCGTCCCCGTTCACTTCGCTTTATTTTTACCATGTTGTTTTACTGTCATACCCCCCCACACACACACACACGTGCACGCACACACACACACGATGTTCCTACCATGTTCTTGGACTGCAAAGATTTATTTCTTAACCAATCTTTGACAAAATGTCAAAACGTGAAATATTAATTCAGCAATAAAGTTGATTGTTATTTCGTGTGTGTGTGTGTGTGTGTGTGTGTGTGTGTGTGTGTGTGTGTGTGTGTGTGGTAGAATCAATGGCGTACAATGAATGAATTGCTTGGTTATGTCACCATGTGTTCCGTGTTCTAATCCTATCCAAGTCAGCATTGATTTGTATTTTTCCTGTTGTCTGTCAACAGCAACATTTATGAATTTATTCACGTATTTTATAAGGCAAACACTCTCTTGTCTTTAGTTATTTCATTTTATTTTCTGAGTTTAAATCCTTTGTTACAGTGACATAGCGCACGTCAATCTTGATTGGTGAGACTTGTGATCAAAGGTGTTCCAGTCATGACCATCCCATCAGCAGCGAACAGTTTGACTTTGTTACTCAACATATTTTGTTTAAAAGCAGTTGGCGGTGATTTCATTGACAATTTGTTCCTATTTCGAAGAGCTTGAGACTCCACACGCAACCTTATCTTCATTATCTTTGATGTCACTCATTATAATGTACGACTGCATCCATCTAATTCTTTCCCCGATTCGTGGTTTTATATTTTGCAAATTCAGATCCAACCAGGGTCTTCCATGAAATCATGAAAGTTAGTGTCAGAGCAATATTGATTTCAAATTTTGGCACAAGGCCTGCAATTTCGGGTGATGGGAGTAAGTCGATTACGTCAATCCCTGTGCTCGGCTTGTGCTTATTTCATTGACCCCAAAATGATGAAAAGCAGGTGTTAGAGCTCAAAACAAATATAAAAACAAACAAAATGTCGGTAAGCATTTTTCTTGGTAAGCCAACAATTCTGCCATCTTGACTTTTTAAATACCGTAAAATATTGGTGTCTTTTTAATCGATGACAACCTTCTGTCGAATGTATGGTCTTCTGCTCTTGTGTTTATTTGTTTATTTGTGTATTTGTGTATATCAAAATCGTAGAACAGCAGACGAATGGCTTGCAGTGATTATCTATTTCTTTACTACCCACAAGGGGATAAACACAGAGAGGACAAACAAGGACAGACAAACGGATTAAGTCGATCATATCGTCCCCCAGTGCGTAACTGGTACTTATTTAATCGACCCCGAAAGGATGAAAGGCAAAGTCGACCTCGGCGGAATTTGAACTCAGAAGGTAACGGCAGACGAAATACCGATAAGCATTTCACCTGGCATGCTAACGATTCTGCCAGCTCTATCAATGCTCTTATATGACCCAAGTCAACGTTCACCTGGAATTCTGTTTGCCTATGTTCACCCTGAAGAATTTAAAAGCAGTTGCAGTAATCTAAAGTTATGATTTATATTTGAATAAAATATAATACTATTCTATATTCTGTGAAAGCAGAAATGACCATATTTACTATTAACAGGGAAGCCAATGGTAGGAGAAGGGTTTCAGATAAGAAGGGAGTGAGAGCACAATTGTGATCCAAATTCCTTTCAAACATAATGCAAATATACACTCACATTATTATTATTATTATTATATCCATTAGCATCTTCTTTCAATTCTGTTTCCATTTCTTGCCGAGTGTCTTCCTGATACCTAGGACAGAGAAACGTACTGGTAGGCTATTAAAATAAGCACACCAGATTGTTCATTTACAGAGTCATGTGACAGAGAAAAAAAGGAAGATAGAGAGAAAAAGAAAAACTAAAATATAGAAAAGTAAGCAAATAAAATGAAGGGGAAAAAGGAAAGAAAAGTGACAATGCTCTTCTCAATACGTGTGATGTACCTGTTAGGACAATCTTTGGCATTTCTTGTATGGATGGATGGTAAGCCAGGGATCATTCTTATATAATCTTCAGTTCCTTTTTTGATCATTCCAAGTGCTCCTACAATCACTGGTATTGTAGCC
The DNA here is from genome assembly GCF_006345805.1 of Octopus sinensis. Classification (NCBI taxonomy): domain Eukaryota; kingdom Metazoa; phylum Mollusca; class Cephalopoda; order Octopoda; family Octopodidae; genus Octopus; species Octopus sinensis. Next base: position 57,012,145 of record NC_043013.1, read on the forward strand.
GACTTGAGACGCCACACCTTTTCGATTTCAATTAGCAAAGCTTTATATTTTCTGAGCTTATCAAATTCATTTACCGTGATATTATGGTCACAGGGCATGCCCATGTCAGTCAATAAACATATTTTATTGCTTTTGTCTCTCATAACAATATCTGGTTTATTTGCCTTGATGGTTCGACCTGTACATTCTGGGAAGTCCCAAAGAATAGTTACAATTTTTCTGTTAGTTACAGCATCGGGGTGGTGTTTGTACCATTTGTCAGCAGTTTTGGTTTTATAATGCCGACACATTATCCAATGTAGACACTGGCCAACTCTGTCATGTCTTGATTTGTACTCTACATGTGCTAAAAACCTGCATTCAGAAATTAGTTATTCCATCATTGCAATATCGGCACTTTGGGTCTACACCATTTCTCATCACATTTGCTTGGCAGTTCCAGGTCAATAAGCTCTGATCTTGGGCAGCCAAGATAAAGCCTTCACTCTCTGCCTTTAGCCCTGAGCTTCGTAGCCACTGATGGGTCTGCTTCTGGTCTACATCAGCTTGTTTATTACGTGCCACATATTTGCAATGCAGAAGTTTTTGTTCCCACCTATCAGCCATTTGTTCAAACGCATTTTGCTTTGCTAGTTATTTCACCTTCTTTGCAACTGCAGATCCTGCATATCCCGCATGCTGTGCAACATGGCTATTATGCATAAACTCACTGGAAATGCTTTTGCTCTCCTTCACAACAACAGAATGAAGCTTCTTACGTCATTCATGGTTTCCATTCGTTGGATGTTTCAAGATATTTTGTCAGTACATTTGTGGTGGTTTTGCAAGAGATTTCAAATTGGGTCGAGCCTCGACCTCCTTGAGCTCTGGGTAAGTAAAGACGATCTGCGTCTGCCTTTGGGTAATATATCTTACTGCAAGTGAGCAGTTTTCAGATTTTTCTGTCAATCTTCCTTATTTCGCTCATATTTCAGTTCAACACAATAACAACAACAATAACTAATTATTATTATTATTATTATATTATTATTATTATTATTATTATTATTATTATTATTATTATTATTATTATTATTATTATTCTATGTTAGACTTTTGCTTTATGTCTGTACAAGTTGGCTCCAAGTCTCACCCAGAAACCTCAAGAGACAACAGATTGGAAGTTCACGTTGTTGTTATGCCTAGTGTGCCATATATTTGGTTTTATTTTGGTGTTGTACTAGTGAATGTCTGTTAATAAATCTTTTAAAAAAATTGTTTTAAACCTTGGGTTTACATAGAGAGTATTTTGCGTAGTATATGAGCAGTTCCCATGAGCACTATCTTTTGAATTTCTGCCATTTTGGGGAAATCCTGGTATCTGAGTTAGGTAGCAATCAGCCCCATTCGCTATCATTCCCAGGGCACCTATGACAACAGGTATTGTTTTAGTCTTCAGGTTCCACATTTTGCTGATTTCTATTTCAAGATCTTTATATTTGCTCAGTTTTTGGTAGGTCTTGACAGATACGTTTATATCGATTGAGACAGTCATATCAATGAGGAGGCATGTTCTTTGTCTGAAGTTTTTCAATATGATGTCGGGCCTATTTGCATCTATCTTTCTGTCAGTTTGAATGGTGAAGTTCCAGAGGAGTGAGATGTGGTCATTTTCAAGCACTGGAGGTGGTTTGTGTTCCCACCAGTTTTTTTATGGGGCAAATCCAGGTTTTTGCAAATTATCCAGTGAACATATTGTGCAGCTCTATCATACCTGTTGAGGTACTCTGTAGGCGCTAGAAGACTGCATTTGGAGACAACATGATCAATGGTTTCATTTTGTTGTCGGCATACATGACATGTTGGGCTATTGCCGTTCTTTAATATGTTGGCCTGGTAGTTTCTTGTTGGTAGGCATTGATCTTGAGCTGCTATGATAAACCCTTCTGTTTCAGATTTTAAGCCAGAGGCCATTAGCCATTGATGGGTCAGGGGCTTTGTCAATATCTGCATTATTCGCTCTCTTTGGGTATTTGCCATAGAGAGGTTTTTCTTGCCATTTATCATTCAGAATATCTAAGGCCGCAGATTTAGCACGGGTTTTCATGCGCTTAGCCTTTTCTGTGCCTGTTTCTTGTATGTCTATCTCTAATTCCGAAATGTGTTGTATTCGGAATTCACTTAGATATTCCTTTGCCTGTTTTGTGACTGAGTATGATGCTTTCTTGTTTTCATGTTTTGAGACAAGTTTTAACATCCAGTCCTCAGACCTTTTCAGGTAGGTGTCTAGGCCAATTGTAGCAATCTTCATTTTATTGCCAGTTGTAAAAGACCACGGCCTCCCTCTTTTCTTGGCAGATAAAGTCGTTCTGTATCTGCCTTAGGGTGGTGCATTCTATGCATTGTCAACAGTTTTCGTATTTTTCTGTCAAGATTACATATTTCAGTAATTGACCAGTTAACGATATTGAAACTGTAAGTCACAACTGGTATGGCTAAAGCATTGATCGCTTCGATCCTGTTTCTCGCATTCAGCTCAACCTTGAGTATTGCTCTCACTCTTCGATAACATTCTCTCCTGATCCTTTCCTTCATCTCTGAATGCCTTATTCCGTTCCCTTCAATTACCCCTAGGTACTTGTAGCTCTCCGCTGGGTCTAGTTCTTTTATGACATTCTGCTGGTCAAGGTTAACGTTAGATGTTTCTGTCATTTTTCCTTTGATAAAGGTAGCTTTTGCACATTTATCGAGGCCAAATTGCATTCTGATGTCATCACTGAATTGTTTAACAATCTCTAGTAAGCCCTTGAGTTGTTGGTCATTTTTTGCAAAAAACTTTAAATCATCCATGTAAATGAGATGATTTATATTTTTATCAAACATTTTATATCCGTACTGCGCGTTATTGAGCAATTTTGAGAGAGGTATTAAGGATAAACAAAAGAGGAGTGGTGACAGTGAGTCACCCTGGAAAATGCCACATGAAATTTTTACATCACCAGCATTTAGGGATTCATTGTCACTGTTCAGAGTTAGTGTAGTTCTCCATGATCTCATACTTACAGTCAAAAAGTTTCGCAGAGTAGGTGCTATCTTATACATTTCCAGGCATTTCCTAATCCAGCTATGTGGTAGGCTATCAAAAGCCTTTTTATAGTCTATCCAGGTTATTGATAAATTTTTGTGTCGTTTGTGACAATCTTCTAAGATCATCTTATTGATGAGTAGTTGATCTTTACAACCGTAGGATCCACGTTTACATCCTTTCTGTTCATTATTATTATTATTAATATTATTTTTATTATTATTGTTATTATTATTATTATATTATTATTATTATTATTATTATTATTATTATTATTATTATTATTATTATTATTATTATTATCATATGTTTGACTTTTGCTTTGTATTTGTACAAGTTGACTCCCAAGTCTCACCCAGAGACCTCAAGTGACAACAAGCTAGAAGCTCGAGTTGGTGTCATGCCTAGGGTGTCATATATTTTGTTTTGCACATATTGTTCTCGAAAATGTTTAAGAAAACATAAGATGATTATAATTTTAAAATTTGAGATTACATAGTATCTTTGGTAGGTTATGGGTAGTTCCTGTGAGCACTATTGCTTGAATTTCTGCCGTTTTGGGGTTTCTTCGTAACTGAGCTGGGTATGAATCAGTCCCTTTTGTTATCATTCCTAGGATACCTATGACAACAGGTATTGTTTCAGTCACAAGGTTCCACATTTTGCCAAATTCTACTTCAAGATCTTCATATTTGCTCAGTTTTTGATAAGTCTTGGCACATACATTTATGTCGATTGGGACAGTCATATCAATGACGAGACATGATTTTTGTCTGAAATCTTTCAGTATACTGTCTGGCCTATTCGCATCGATCTCTCTGTCAGTTTGAATGGTGAAGTTCCAGAGGAGTGAGATGTGATCATTTTCAAGCATTGGTGGTGGTGTGTGTTCCCACCAGTTTTTATCATGGAGCAGGTCCAAGTTTTTGAAAATTATTATTATTATTATTATTATTATTATTATTATTATTATTATTATTATTATGTGAAGGCGCAATGGCCCAGTGGTTAGGGCAGCGGACTCGCTGTCGTAGGATCGCGGTTTCGATTCCCAGACCGGGCGTTGTGAGTGTTTATTGAGCGAAAACACCTAAAAGCTCCACGAGGCTCTGGCAGGGGGTGATGGCGATCCCTGCTGTACTCTTTCGCCACAAATTTCTCTCACTCTGTTGGCCTACTCGCTTAGCCAGCAGGGTGGCGTCATGTGAAGGCTAAAAAACAATGCGAAGTGCATTGTGACCAGCGATGAGTAGAAACATATGATAGCCTGATCGGTTACGGTGAAACGGTGATTATTATTATATCGAATAATGAGTTAGGTCATTGGTATATAGTGCAAGCTGGTGGCAATTTGATGTGACCTGTGTGTAGCATAAATATATTACTTTTGACCATCTTGAAACTAGATAACGTTTGGCCCAGTTCGGTTTACAGGCCATGCCCTCCTCTAAGAATGGCTGACAGACACCACATATAAAACTGTATGTTACCTGTCTGTCAACTCTCTTTTCTCTTATGTCATTAAACACATATAGATGCACACACACACACGCATAGACACACACACACACACACAAACACACACTTAGATATGGGTATTTTGTAGGAACCGACGCTATTTCTATTTTCAACCAGCAACGAAATTAGCATACCGTATAGCTCTGATCTCTTTGTGGTCGTCCGCGGTGACCTAGAAATATCAGTAGTACACTCCAGCCCGCAATATATAGAGAACAAGTAACAAACAGTCAGGGATCTTGCAACAAGCAAATTAGCAAGTTAGAAAATCTCTGTAAGAGATAAAAGCTGTGACTAGACACCGAGGAGGATGACCAGCAAAGGTATTTGAACTCTTATTTTAGCAAGAGTGAACACCTTCCATCACTTTTGTGGTCTCTATAAATATATATATATATGTGTGTGTGTGTGTGTGTGTGTGTGTGTGTGTGTGTGGGTGTATGTGTGTGTGTGCTTGTGTGTCTGTGTATGTGTGTGTGTATACATATATACCTACATGGATACTGAAAAATAGAAAGAGAGAAAGTAAGAATGAGATGGATGCATACATATGTTTTGCATGTGATTGTGATCATATATAAAGTTTCAATATATATATATAATATATATATACGTAAATAATATTCATACATGCATATGATATCTGCGTATAACATATTTATACTTCCACATGCACACGTACATATATATATATGTATGTATATATATACATATATATATATATATATATATATATATATATATATATATATAATATATATATATATATCTACAGGCGCAGGAGTGGTTGTGTGGTAAGTAGCTTCTCTACCAACCACATGGTTCCGGGTTCAGTCCCACTGCGTGGCACCTTGGGCAAGTGTCTTCTGCTATAGACTCGGGCCGACCAAAGCCTTGTGAGTGGATTTGGTAGACGGAAACTGAAAGAAGCCCGTCGTATATATATATATGCGTGTGTGTGTTTGTGTGTCTGTGTTTGTCCCCTAGCATTGCTTGACAACCGATGCTGGTGTGTTTATGTCCCCGTAACTTAGCTGTTCGGCAAAAGAGACCGATAGAATAAGTACTGGGCTTACAAAAGAATAAGTCCCGGAGTCGAGTTGCTGGACTAAAGGCGGTGCTCCAGCATGGCCGCAGTGAAATGACTGAAACAAGTAAAAGAGTAAAAGAGTAAAAGAGTATATATATATATATATATATATATATATATATATATATATCGATAAATATACCTATATTTGTATACATATATATATATATATATATAGAGAGAGAGAGAGAGAGTGAGAGAGACATCTAAAGTGCATATATACATGCACAGACTCATATACACACATCTGCATACTCAAGAATGTACACCCAAGCTTCCATGTGTCTATAAATACATTTACCTCCACAAAAATACTATACTCAGAGTCATATTGAGATAGATATTCATACAGAGTGAAAGAGAAGCTTGATACAAATCTGTCGATACAAACAAAGTGCAATTAGATGACTTAGATGCACCACTCATCTGCTCTTACATTTAATATATACGTTGAGTGACCTTACACATCATTTCTTCCAGACAATCGGGAAAATTGAGGTATTTCTTATATTCACTTATACGTCATCTGTTCCATTAAGTTTACATATATATATATATATAATATATATATATATATATATATATATATATATATATATATATATATATATATATAAATCTACATGTACACTTTGGTACTGTCACAGGCACATACACACCAGTATATTGATAATAAATATTAACGCTTACACAATCAAATGTCAGCCTATACTGGAGAAGAATGACTTACTGAGTGAGAGTAAGCTTTAGATACAACAACTTGTTTAGTAATTAGCTTCAGGTCGAGGCGAAAGTGCCTTGCTATGTGGGGAAGAGAGATTTAAATAGAATAAGACTCACTGACCTTCATGATGTATTCAAAGAGATGCCTGTCGTCGTCGGGCCGTTCAAGTGGCCCTTTCTGCTTTGATTGTTATGCTACTATGTATGATAGTG
>NC_043013.1:57023752-57026252 GCF_006345805.1 Octopus sinensis
GTATTTATTTTACTGGCCGCAAAAGGCTGAAAGGCAAAGTCGACATCAACGACATTTGGACTCAGACCGCAACTCTAGTTGATGACGACGCCGATGATGGTGATGACGATTCTCTCCCTTCTTGATTCTGTCTGCTATACATCATACCTAAACTGCTTCCAGAAGACTCATTGAAGTCATTTGATCTGTTTGATATAATAGTCAAAAACATCCCCGAAATAAAAGCTCTCAGTTTTAGGCGAGGAAAGACGCATCTTACAGTGTTCAGTAGAATGCTTTTCAATGATAGGTTTGTTCAATTAAACCACCACCACAACAACAACAACGACCACATCGACAACAACAACAACAACACCAGAAGCGACAATAATTCCATCTTCAGTCTGGAAGCAAATTGTTTGCTCAAAGTTAGCTTAAAGGAAAAAGAAAAAAATATGAGAACAAACTCTATTTTCTCTCATAGAATGCCGAAGTAAATCAAGAACCTTGCCTTTACTTCCATTCTGTAGCACTCTACCCTTATAGTTAGTTACAATGGCAGATTTGACTTTGCTTTACAAAATCTTTCCCCTCACCCCACCCCAGTAATCGAGGATATATGGTATTTCAAATTGTAGTACCCCGAGTCAATGCTAGGACATCTCACTTTTTATTGAAGAACATCGGAATAGTCTGCTGATCATTGAAAACATACACTAAAGACGTTTCTGATATTTATAATGTACGTATGATGCTGAAAACGTTTTGATCAGACAAATCACTAAATGTATTGCATGTAAAAGATGAAGGACCAAGTAGATCAGCACCTATGTCGATATTGCGTTGTTACTGAGCTGAACACTTAATACTTATTCACCTCAGAACATGCAACGGTGAGTAACAGGAAACCACACACCTGGGAATATTATTTCTAACAGATTAAAGAGTCAAAATCAAAGGTGAACATTTGTTTTACCTGTTGCATGCAAATAGAACTTACGAATGCCAGAACAATATTTCTGTCACCAAATTTCTATTACAAGGAACTCTCAGTTATCCTTACTCCCTTTTCTCCCACAAATCTCAAAATCCCAGAAGTATCAGGCAATTTAATACTTCAACTATGTTGTAAATAAATAAGAGAATAAGTAATAATATAACTCGCCTTAATATATGATGCGTGACAAAAGAATTTCAGCTCAATTATGTAACTATGTGTGTGAATAAATACACGTATGTATATATATATATATATATATATATATGTGGGTATATGTGCATGTGTGATGTGTGCTTAAGACTCTGTGTGTGTGTATAACTTTGTGCACAAGTGTTTGCATGTGACTGCACGAGCGCGTGAAACTTTGTATGTGGGTGTATAAAGTTGTGTGTGTAACTATTTTTGTAACTGTGTGTATGTGTCATTACGTTTATACGTGAATGTGCGAGTGTACGTGTATATAATGATTGGCGAATTAAATGTAATGTCTGGCTACAACTCTGCCTGAACAGCGATTTCGTGTGGAAGAGTGAATGCCGGTTACTGGTTGGATGGAACAAACATTCACACCATTAGATATGCTATAGACTCGTTCACCTTTCAACTACACTGTTCAATCAGCCTTGAAATATATTATATATGATTCGGTGAGAGAACCAACTCAACTAGCATGCCATTTAGTGTACACTTTCATGGCTGAATACTAAATATGTGTGCATGCGTATGAATGTTTGTGTGTGTGCATGCGTGTGAATATGTGTGTGTCTGTGTGTATGTGTGTGTAAGAGACACAGAGAGCAAACAGATAGACAATTGACCAACAGTTATACACACAAAATTTATCACTCAAGTCAACCTAACCTGAATGTGGAGATTTTGATGTGAAAGCCTGCTATAATAACATTGCTGTATTAGTCATTGATATGTATTAAAACCCTATTATTGATTTTTAACAGAAAATACTTCAGCTTTCAACTGTTATCGATCCAACTCAATCCTTAAAAGAACCAATAACGGATTTATATTCCTAGTCTTGTTACGGGGCTGCAACATATCTACATTCTTGACTACGTTGCTCTGAAAGATCATCCGACTGATTGATATAAAATCTCTCCACAACAATATTTGTTCCACAGACACACACAGTTTCCGCTTTTTACATCTTCTAGCAACCTTTCAATGACCTCTATTTCTCAGAGACGACTGATTACATGTCTCCATGAAGATCCATCCAATTTCTCTCTTCTCTTGTCACTCACATTGGGTCTACCTTACCATAATGACCACATACTAATCACTTCCCAATAACTGCGATTGTATTATTATTATTATTATTATTATTATTATTATTATTATTAAGTGAGAGAACAGTGCATGCCTTCAAAATGGCACTGGGATAAAATATACAAAGACAAGTATACCCATCATGACTACCTGCCTGATTTGGGTACACCAGGTACATGCATCACAACCGTATGTGCGCCACATGGTGATCTTATATCAAGATAAACAGTGCATGAC
>NC_043013.1:57031252-57066252 GCF_006345805.1 Octopus sinensis
TACATGGTACACGAAGCTAGCTTTCTCTTGTATTATTAATAGATGATGTAAGCAGCAGCGATGGTTGGAGGAACTTGGGCTATACTACGGTTTGTGAAGCTGAGATTTAGAAAAATTAGCTGCTATGAATGTCTCCGATCTGGAGCTGATAAGCCTCGAGGGTGTGGGCTCTTTCGTGACCCCTTTCTCGTCATAGCTAATCAGTCTGAGTTCAATGATTCTACTTTGATAATATCTTTATCAAGGCTGCGAGCTGGCTGAACCGTTATCAGGCCGGACAAAAGGCTTAGCAGCATTTCGTCCATCTGTACGTTCTGAGATCAAATTCCTCAGAGGTCGACTTTGCCTTTCAACCTTTCCGGGTCGATGAAATTAGTACCAGTTAAACACTAGAATCTATGTAATTGATTTACTCCCTCCCCGAAATTGTGGCCTTGTACCAAATTTTGAAACCAATATATATATATATATATATATATATGTATGTATGTATGAAACCAATATATGTTGTCTTGTTTGTAGCCCTAGGCCATGGTAGCACATGATGTCATTGGAACAGTTGATTTCACCCTCCATTTATTGATATCTGATAAATGTGTAAATTATTTTTGTTTAGTCATTTTTGTTTAGCCCTAGACCAAATGAGTTCTGTCAGAATTTAAAAAAGCATTCAAGTTAGTTTCACCGAGCCATTTTGCAATCTGTTTTTTCATTTATAAGATGGCAATGTATAATATAAAAATGATTTAAGTTATTTTTTCTAACAAGCTTTGAGGCTGCGTATAGACTATCATGTTAACTCATGCTGATCATATCTCATTGGCTCATAATGAGTTTTGGCCTATGGAGACGCAATCCCGCTCGTTCATGGAACGGTTAAATCATTGACTTGTACGAAAAACACTGGAGAAGGTTGCAACTTTTGATAAACAAAACTTCTATTACATTTGCAACCCAAAAGAACAAATACCGTCGTTATTACGAATGACAAAATATCGAGAGAGTTTGAATGCTATTATTCTTGGTCTAATTGTAATAGTAGTCAATAAGTTAACTGCTGCTCGTTATGTTGCTGTCACCGATCATTCATTGTGGTTGTTGTCAGCAGCTGTCCGCGACTGTTTGCCGTCCGTCTGCCATCTTTGCTCTCTCTATTGTATTCCAAAGTTCTCTGGCTAGTAGCCGAGGTGAGCCGAATTTATACTGATGGATAGGCTCAAAAGGAAACACACCAAAAGATGAAATCGTTTCTGGAGTCTATTCCTTCGAAGTTGTAATTGGCCAGATTTTGTTGATCACGTGGGCAATATTCTAGCGAATTGTGACATCGGGTGTATTGAGGTGACTGCAGAACATTAATACTACAGACTCACTGAGAGGCCAACTCGCTGACTTATGGAGTGTCTGTCTTCATTGGCTCATATCGAGATTATTTCCACGCGTATAAGGTGTATAAGATGTTGAGATATACATCCCCCTCGTTATTCCTTATAGAATTATGTAAGAGAAATCACTTCTTTTTCTTCTTCTTTATTCTCTTTTCTCCAGAAATGGTCGCTCACAACCTAAGGATTGTTGTACACCAGACATTGACCAACCATCTGTTGTCATCACAACCAATGTGTAACAAAGACTCAAGTTTCAGTAACTGTAAAAGTGTGTTAGGCTGAATTATTATCAACTGGAAAATGTATGATTTCTGCAAAGTCTCTCCAAGACAATAAGGCTCTGTAACTTGATTTTTGTGATTCAAAGTAGAAGTCAGTTCCATATTTGATTTCTCGAAGCAGACTTACTCAAACTTTGTATTTAACAACGTAAAAGACGATCAGCTTCTAGCAAAGTAACTGGCACAGGTTCATACACGTCAAGCAAGAAATAGCGGTCAATTTTGAAATAGCAGCCATATTTTCTACTATGATAAGAATATAATGAACACAGATGACAGATGAAATACTTGGACTTTCGACAGTTACTGTCAAGCCACATTCGTATGAACCTTCAGACGAGCCTCCACATGGTCACACATCTTGCTAAAACAACACCCACTTCTTTAAACTGAACTTTGACATATTAAAAAGGGAAATCATGTTGAAAAAGGGAGATCTAAATATTTCAAAGACAGGACAATCACGTAAGGAAATATTTGGTTGTAGGACATTTTCCTTTATTTCTAAACAGTAAAAGCAACATTGCAGTATTGCCCACCCCTAGGAGCACAACTGTTCTAAACATTAGTATTCTCAAATTAAAGACGAAGCTCTTTGTAGTCGTTTTATGTGTTAGAAACAGCAGTTAAATTTGCCTCAAAACACATCCCAATACAGTTCCAACAAGTCTTCTATAAGGAAGGTTAGGTGCATTGTCAAAATAAATAAAATCTATATTTTAAAGAAACTGAAAAATACAAATCGAAAGTCTATCAATAATAGAAAATCGAACAGTAAAGCAAGCGCCAATGTTGGAAGTGAGGGAGTGCTTCGTACCTTGTAATCAGTTCAGAAAATCTAGCAAAAACATCGGATTTGTGATTCTGATTGAAAAAAAGGGGATTTATTTAGCAAACAGTGAAGTACTTTATGACTTCCTATATTTCCATTTATTAAAATTTATAAATTTAAAATATAAATAACTCTTATTAGCACAATTTAATTTTTTTTTGCATAAATTGCACCTAAATATTTCTATTTACTCTGAAGTTCATTGCAAATCAAAACAGTTTGAGTAACACGGCCATAACGTATTTGCTCAATTTGCCATAAACAGCAGCTAAGATTCCTTTAGATCATGCTCTAACCTCGGAAAAGGTGTATAATAGAGATTTTAGTTTGATGCAGAGAAAGCCTTAGAATGGCAGGATGACGACATCCTGTTTGTCTTTGAGTATAAGACTATTCAAATGAAATGCCTGATGTTAAGCATGAGCAACAATATAATCCTTTTGGCCAACATTAATTGAAAGGGTGTCGGCCTAGGTATCAACTGTTCATTAATGAAGGTGTTCGTGTCTTAGAGGTTAGGGTACTGTACTTAGAATCACAACACCAGTTCTGATTCGCAGAGTAGTAGTGCGATATTTTTTGAGCCAAAAACACTTCCTTTCACATTAGTCATGTCCATTCAGCTGTAAACGAGTCACCACGTGATTAACCGGTGTCTCGTTCAGTGGAGAATATTGTGATCTTATTCACTTGTACCCTTTGGAAACTGGGTAGGTGGACTTAGATGTCTCTGGACCTGAGGCAGAAGTGTCCGAGCCTTACTACCTTTTACATTAACCAACACAGTAAAGCTAATCACTCACAAATTAACAGTATACTAGTTAACAAGATCATGACCCCTGCTTGATTTGAAATAGTATGCTATGGTTAGTGTCTGCCCAGACCCAGGATTGTACCCACGTCTAGGTATCGAAACTCCGAAGTGTTTCTTTCTTTTGGCTTCATATCAAAATCGTAACAAAATGCTTCGTATTCAAAACTACAACATTCATGTTCCCCTCCATGTCTTGTTCTTGTCAAACGTCTTGACTTTGTCCGACCCTTTTGAAGGCCCTGCCTATGATATCTGTTCTGGATTCTGTGAAAGAAATAATATTGTAAACGTATCTTAAGAACTGAGAGGAAATCCCAAAGGTTTCACTTCAAATGTAACTTCGTACCTCAGTACCAATGTAGACAATATCAGCACCACAATCTTCAAATTACATGATTAGTTCTCAAATTACACGTCATCAGCATAATCTTGATCGCTGTCATCATCGTTAGTATACTTATGCTTGGTTTTTGCATATTGGTATGGGTTGTACGAGACATGTTGAAGCAGTATTCTATGGCTAGTCACTGTTTTTCTCACAAGCAAATAATGTTTAATATTTTAGTAATGAAATAATAAAAATATACAAAGCGGACCTGAGTCAGACACGGACGAGCAGCAAAATTTTGAGTCCTCAGAAAGAAAATAAATAAATAAATCCAAAAAGAAAAACAAAAGAAAAAACCCACAGAAATAAAAAAATGACTAAATATAAATCAATAAAGCAGTTTTGTGCGTTCTGAAATGATACTTTTATGATGTAATTTTTTTTTAGTTTCACCAAAAGTCATCGCTTATCAAATATCTTGTTAGACAAGTGTAGTTCCAGAATATATATAAACAGCTTAAAGATTATGTGTATAGAATAGAAATACATATATATAAAATTATATAAATGTAGTATCAAAAAGTTCCCGGACTAGTTCTGTAGCCTGCCAACAGATGGCAGCACAGGGTTGCGTGCGTAATGAGATCTAGCTGTCATCTTAATGAGACATTGTGCCGAGTAATATCCCTGTTTTTACTTGGCAGGTTGTGAAATTTGTATTATTGTGATCACGTGCATGCTGTAGTCTGCGATTTTCTGATGGATAGAAATTTAGAATAATGTGAGATTTTGCGTTAAACTTGGGAAGTCCGTTTTGGCAAGCTTACGGTGACGAGGCACTGGGTCGTACGCAATGTTTGAAATGGCATGGGTGCTTCAAAAGCGGAAGAACATTCCTGGAAGACGGAGAGCAATTTGGAAGATCTAACACGAGCGTCACCCTCGGGTACGTGGAGAAAATTCATCGGCTCGGGCTTGAGGACCGTTGGAGGACAACCAACGACATTGCTGGTGTTGCTGGTCTAACGTATGGGTCCGCACTGGCAATACTAACATCTGGATTGAACATGCAGCGTGTCTCTTCTAAGTTTGTCCCCCAGCTTGCTGAGCACTGGGTAGAAAGAACATCACGTTGAAGCCTATCAAGATCGCCGTCAGCGTTCCACTGATGACCCATCCTTCATATCGAGGATTATCACCAGTGACGCGAGTTGGGTCTACGGGTGCAACCCTGAGACGAAGCAGCAGTTGTCACAATGGAAGAGCCCTTCATCTCCACAACCAAAGAAGGCACGACAGACTTGCATCTCAATCAAGAGCATGCTCATCGTTTTCGTCGACATCCGTTGCTTCAAGAATTTTCCCTCCAGTGCCAGACTGCCAATCGACAGTTCTAGTTTGACATTTTGAAGGGTCTCAGGAAGAAAATTCAACGAAGGTAACCGAATCTGGTGAGCGCGAAGAATCCAATTCTTCGCGACGACAATGCACCCTGTTACTGAACTCTCCTCACTCGTGAGTTTCTCACCAAAAGCAACATGGTATCGCTTCTTCCCCTGCCTAATTCACCAGATTTAACACTGCAGACTTCCATTTCTTCCCCAAGATGAAAAGGGAGCTTCAGCCTAAAGGACTCTGTTTTAGCCCCATTGTCGAGATACAGAATGAATCGCAGAAGGTCCTCGACTCGCTTAAGGAAAACAACTTCTAGGATGGATTCCAAAAGTGACAGAAACGCTGGGACCAATGTATTGCTGCGTTAAGTGACAATTGCGAAGGAACGGATGCTAAAGCGTAGGTAAATAACATAACTTGTCCGAGAACGTTTTGATACCACTGTTTTATATATATATATATATATATATATACACACACATACATATAGGAATATACATGAATATATATATATATATATATGCGTACATATATAAACACATATATATATACATATATATTTATAATATATACATACTTATATATATATATATTTATATTTATATATAAATATATATATATATATATAGTTTTGTTTGTATACGTATGTGTATATGTGTAAATGCATACATATATGGATATATATATATGTGTTTGTATATATATATATATATATATATATGTATATGTATATATAAATGCATTTTTGTATGTATATATATATATTTACTTAGAAAAAAATAGGTGCATATTTTTTATGTCTCTCTTTATATGATTAACTGAGTGCAATGGCATGTGCAAAGTGGCAACTGTAAACACAAGCTGAGATAGAATGCCTTAGAATGAAATCTCAGTCACTGTCTCAATACGATTCTTTCAATTATCTTCGCCTTAAGCAAGAATCTATTTTCGGCTCTGTAGAAATCGTAACATTCTCTATCTAGTTTCGCTGTAGAAGTTATTCATATTGTATGAGTATTAGACAAAAAAAAAAAAAAAGCAACCAGACTTAAAACGAAATTAGTTCAGATATGAAAGTCTTTCGCTGCTGGGCAGAACTACATTTTAAAACCTACTTTGAAATAATGTTAAATGTGCTTTTTTCCCCGTTAAATTTTCATGTTTTCATTTTTGTTCTTTCTAAATTTCTTTACAATTCATGTTATTCTACAGTAGTTAAGCATTGTCATAATGCTTTATTCCTTTTACATTTGGGCACTTGCTATGGATTTTGTAACACATTTACTAAAATGTCTACAGGAATACAATTTCAATGATAATGCAATGAGTGTTGTTCATTTTTGGCAGTGTAACCACTTCTGTGCAGACTTGACTAAGGTCTACCAGCAGTTCTCAATATTTAGGGAAACAAAACCGACAGACATTAAATACTTATAGCCACATACATATATACATATGTCTACAAACACACACACACACATACACACATCTGTGCAAAGCGGATGTGAATACTAACGAATTAAAGGAAATAATGCTGATCGATGAAATACTTTCAACGTTTGGCACAAGGCCAGCAATTACAGGCGAGAGGTAAGTACTTATTTTAATAAGCTTGAAAAGCAAAGTCGACCTCGGCAGAATTTGAACTCAGAACGTAAAGACGGTCGAAATTCCGCTAAGCATTTTGCCTGGCATGGAAACGATTCTGCCAGCTCGTTGCCTTACCGACCAATGTAATATTAAATATTCAAATAATTTAGTCGACTTTCAACCGACACTGACAATTACTTGCAGTTTGCTCATGTGAAAAAAATCATCTCGTATGTCAGTCTAACATGTTACATTAAAATTCTAGAAAAGTCTTATGTTTTAAGTAAATTATTTTTCGCATAATTACAGTAAGCTTTTGAGTTGGTTTCATTCGCTCTAATGATGTACACATACACACACACACACACAGACACACACACACACACACACATATATATATATATATATATATATATATATATATATATATATATTGTGTGTGTGTGATGTGTATGCGTACATATATGCACATATTCATACATATATGTATGCGTGCATATAGATTATTACATTTATAGTCGCATTCTTATTTATATACATATTCCTGTATATTCTTGTTGTATATTCATATTTATACATATATTGTGCTTATTTATACACACACATAAATATATAGTTATACATACATATATATCTTCACATTTCTATGTATATAAATTTTCTCCCTCACTCTCTCACACACTGTATATATACACATATATATATACACGTTATATATCTATATAGGCTTACCCACACCTACTCCTGCATATATACATATCCAACCAGTTCTGTTATTGAAAAATTGTTTGTTGAATATAATACCTTTATGGCTGAATTTTAATGCATTCAAGTAGACAGTAATTGAAAATGTTCACTGTTGAAGGACAGACATTAATTGATATTAGAATGATGTAGAGAGCCATAGTCAAGTTTAGAAACCTCATAGAAACTTTATATATGAGATTGAAATAAGAAGTGAAAGATTGCGAGGAGACAAATGTAATATTTGTGGTGGAGAAGTCATAAATTTAAGTGGAAACTGTTTTTATCAGATGAATCGTAAAGTTTTCCATTCATAAATCCACAACAACTTATCGCATTTGAAATGTATTATCTCTTAAAATACAAAAGATAACGTCTTTTGTCAAAATTAGTGATAATGAAAAGCTTGTAAAGATATGAATGGAAACCATATAGAAACAGATTTCAATGGCTAAATGTTCAAGTCATACACTGATCGAATCAAGTTTTTCAGTTGAAAATTTCATTTTCTAAAATTAAATTATTTCTAGTGGTCGATTCTCCAACGTCAAAATGATGAAGCTAGTTGTTATATAACTCAGGATCAAATCTGATCCGATCAAACAGATCTATGCTCAATAGTGTTCTATATCTGACTATTTGGGTTTTTATTGTTATATCAATGGGTTCATTGTCTAAAGTCACCTTCTTCATTTTCAAACACAATATATTTCAGAATGATTCGCTTGCTATTGATAGCAGTTCAAGTTTGGCCTGGTTGGAGCAGTGACTCTTATAAAGAAAGAAGATCATTTACTGATTGATAATGACGTAAAAATTGGATTGATGATTGATAGAATGCTAAGGTTTATTTTGTTGATTGATACAAATGTAAGAGATGTATTGGTGATGGATCAAAAATAGGACATTTACCGGTTTCAATCAATTGTAGCCATGATGGGATACTGACATCAAATGTTTTTAATCAGCCCTGGTATTTAGTTCCGTTTTGTACTTCTTTTTATCAATCTCTACATCTCGAACAACTAAGTTTTACCTTTCTGTCATAAAAAGAAAACAACACACAGATTCACACACACACACACACACACAGACGCTCCCACACACATATATTTCTGAATTTCTAAGATCAGGAATTACCATTATAATACACTGACATATTCAAACCATCGTCTTGAACTTGTTTACCTGAAGCACAAGGTTTCGGCCATTATACACTCAGTCCTTATTTGAGAATTATCCTTATTTTACACGGATATGTTTATTAACTATAACTCAGATTCCAATTCTAAATGGAAACATTCTTGAAATTTCGAACGTTGGGTTTTGGTTATTCTCAACTCATTGTCCTTACAAGAGATGTTCCATTTGTGATATCGCTCATATAAATGATTCTACAAGTGATGCCACTAGAGCCAACGTATAAACAAACCGAATGTTGCAGGAATTGAACCTACGCCCAGAAATTAATATGCAGCACTTTAAAATCATTACACGCTTATAAACAATATCCTACGATCCTGCAGGACAAAGATAACTGAAGATTTTAAATCTAAATATTTATGGTCGTAGATTTAACATTTGCTTCGAATTAAATAAGGTTTAAAATCAGTATTCTTGTTTGTTTAGATTTTTACTGATGTTATTCAATAACCTATGTCCCCACTGGAGCATCGCCCTTACTTTTAGTTGACTGGTACATAATTTTAAGATTGTACATACTTTAACACTATTTTTTTGCACCACTAATCTACAGTGCATAAGCAACATTACTGTATAAACATACAAACATAGAAACATAGAAACATAAATACAGACACATACCATATACATACACACACACACATTTATATGGGCTTCCATACAGTATCCATCTAACAATTTCACTCACAAAGTGTTAGTCAATCCAAGTCTTGATGACACGTGTTTAACGAGAAATGTTTTGTGACCGAACATGAAACCACGTTCTTGAGAAGTAAAACTTTAAAATAAACGTCTGTCCTTACACCTTTATTACTGGTACATTTGTTTTTCTTAGAAGCTTAGAGAAGAGCCAGTTGAAAGAGACAATGGGTTCAAGTCCAATCACCTGAAATTTTATCTGATATGAAACAGCGTTGCGTGATTTATTAAAACTTTAACAACGTAGTAGCTTCGACGTCTTTCCATGATTAAAAATGCTTACTTCTTGTCTTAAGAGTAGAAGTACTAACATTGAAGGCGAAAATGTCGACAAGTTTGTAACAAAGACTGTACACTTGAAAGATCATCTTTCCAAAGACTTCACCTTTTGTACTCTTTTGTAGGAAATTCATACCATCTCAAGCATCCACTGTCTCATAAATAATGCTATTTGAAATGGAATTATATATTTAACCTCTATGAACTTACCACCATCTTGCAGTTTACGAAGTAACCGTAGAATTACCAAGGGTACTTTTTGCTAGCTCGGGTACCTTATCGCCACTCAGCTATTTCACAATATATCACAAAATAGACGAGATAATATATTATCAATAAATATTCCAAGTATCAGTAAATT
Organism: Octopus sinensis; assembly: GCF_006345805.1. Classification (NCBI taxonomy): domain Eukaryota; kingdom Metazoa; phylum Mollusca; class Cephalopoda; order Octopoda; family Octopodidae; genus Octopus; species Octopus sinensis. The sequence continues at coordinate 57,041,167 of NC_043013.1, forward strand.
AAGCAATGTTGTCTAAATAAGCATGAATTGAGATTAGCATAAATCTATGAATGAGATGCAAAATTATTCATAATGTCTTGTGTAATTACTTTTTTTTTATATCTTAAGAGGTGTCTTTATATCTTCTTCGAAATAATTGAAAGAAATACCCTGCCATTCCCCATGGAATTCAATGTATTTATTTATGAATAAATTATTTGCAATAGTAATGAAATGATTTTTTTTGACTTTCGATAATTTTTTCTGAGTTTCGTATAATCCTTACAGCACATTGTCATCTGAAGACGAGGGTTCTTATTGTCACTACTCGGAGTTTCTCGTTCCGGAAAACTAACACTGAAACATGTTAATCGGTGCGAACGTAAACGTGCGTGGCGAGGAAACAAAGTTTTTCTCTCAAATAAATATATAAAATCTACCTTTTTTTGTTTGCATATGTATGTATGTATGAATGAATGTGTGTATGTATGTCACTCGTTCTCCCACACTCTAATATGCATGTGTATATATATATATGTATATACATATATATATATGTGTGTGTGTGTATATACATATATATATATATGTATGTATATGTATATGAATATATATATATATATATATATATATATATATATATATATATGTATACACACACACACACGTATGAAGGAAAGTAGAATGTGCTGCAAGGCACATTTTCTCGATGCTAGTCACGTGACTTTCCAAATGACACGTTCGGAAACAACAGTCCGGAACCACTTACTGCTGATTAAAAAATTCGAGAGCTTTCAAGCTGAAACGTCTGCAACAACTAGTACACTAAGTTTTAACAAACACAGAAATAACTTCTATCGTGCACTGAAATCCGATGTCATGAATATAAAGAACTCTAAGAAAATGTACACAATTTCAGACGAGAAAATCTGTTCAAACGTGTCAAAAATGCTTATGTTAATCTCTGCGTTAAGCACACACACACCTGTGATGAGATAAACTATCACCCAGTTTCACTTCACTACTTGATCCTTATGTGTATTTCGTAAAGTAATATAGGTTTCAGGCATTTAAGTTAGGCTTCTGATCTAAGGAAATATTTTTAATTTCTCCCATCCGTCTCAGGGACCCTAACAAGAGATAAGGGTGACATCCTGTCATCTGCGACCAAACAAAAAATTAAAATAATGACTGTGAAGCACAAAGTATCTAAGTACAGTGGTTTTTACAAATTAACCATACGTAACACTTAAAGACGACAAGGAAAATTTTGTTGGGTAATAATTCTTATATAAAGTGAACTTAGAATCTTCATCGAATACTTAGTGGTGCCCATTAATAGTTCGAAGAGAAATGACACCGGATGTCAATGATGGAATAGCACTAACACAATACCTAACTGGTTTTGTAATACTAGCGATGAAAACAGATGAAAGTAGACCCAATTATTTATTATTAAATTTTAATTGTCCGTTTCCAAATGGCTCCTCACCTAGGTCTTGCAATTTTAGAACCACGTGTTGAGGTCTTGATGAAAGCGTTTTCGACTCAGTCATTCATACATAGCTATAACTTGCTGACAGAAATTAAGCAAGCGTAACTGACCCTAATGATTTATATGATGTAATGAGCTCTTTTTAAGGCAAATATTGCAATCTATGTGGATTATTCAGCTTAGATTTGCTTAAATCTACATTTAACATTTCAGATTGAGGTCTATACAGTGATAACATTTATTTTGTTAGAAAGATATATCTTTCTAACAAAATAAATGTTTAGCAAATTTAAATAACTACAAATATGACACAGTTAAATTGCTTTAAGATACCTTACATTTTAGCATATGTAGAGAACAACGGAGGGGGAAAAATGATAAGCTCTTCTCGCCTACCATTTTAAAGGCTCCTGGGACAAAGGGGTATTTGAAAGAGCCGCAAACCACTACAACAAAGCGAACACGAGTTGTAAATTTAGTTTTAAAAATTACGTTTAAATCCCAAAGCAGAACAAACAACAACTAAACAATTTAAAACTTACAAAAATTATAATCTTAATGTAATCCTGTTCAACACACCGTGTTACCTTAAAATAAACTTTAGTATTAACAAGAACTCCCTAAAAGTGACCAACAGACATTCTGCCAATCTCCAACCAAAACAACAGAGAGATTTGAAACTAGTCTGCAAAATTGATGGGTTGCTGGATCAGCATAAGGTGACATCACCACGTGTAGCAAGTATTTCAGATCATTTAATAAGTGTTAAGACTAAGAAACCAGTTCAGTAGGCAGTTATTTGAATTATTTCATTGACGTAGTGTAGTCGAAGTAAAGAGTTATGCTCACTAGAAAAATTCCTGCAAAAGAGTATCCGTAAATTAGTAGGTCACGGAGTCAGTTCCAGGAGTCACATAATCTCTTGAATACTTCACTGGAATGTGTGAAGTCACTTGAATGGTTGTTGCTCAATCTCCCTGTCTAACTTAAAATAATTATCTAACATAATACTGCATTATCAAACAATGTGTAGTACTGGAAAGATTAGAGTATTGACAGTTTTTCTATCACCATGTCAATTCTGTATTTTCAAATCATGTTCATTTGGCAGGAAAAATATTGTAAGCTCTGCAATAACAGAAATTAAATTTCAGCTGCACAAAATCTCTAAGATTCCAATCTCTGCAGACCTATCAAACTAGATTAAATAGCAGAACCAAAACAACCCAAAGTCTGCTGATCAATACCCCATTTGCAAGAACATTTCAAAACCAACAAAACGAAGATTCACTCTCTAAAGATATCACCGATTCACCTGAGAATTCTACCTGTAGTCTGTCCGTAAATACGAACATGGAGTTCTGAGCAGCGGAATATGGTTAACCAGTACCTAAACTCTATATATTAGATATTTACTTTAGTAAATATTTGCAATTCATTTCTATCACAGTGCACTATTACGGTATGGGTAAAACCCATAAATATACTTAATGTCTATAGATATGTATGTGGTGGGTGCATCTGTGTTTATGTCTGTACGTATGTGTGCAAAGTATTATGATACATATACACACATCCATGCACACACACACACTCATACACACACACATGGTGTAATGAAGTACACTGTAGTGTTCAGTAAACCTTTATTCGCAACGCACCGAGGCGAAATCATTGGTGCATTGTGACAATAGTGAACAAAAGACATGAAGGAGTGTCTCCCAGACATTTATTAAATAGTTAGAATATGGCAACGAAACCAGTGTATTGCATTAAAAGTTTACTTTGCAACCTACTACGGCATTTACAATAGAGAGATGTTTAGTGTGTACTAAATTTATTTCATTCAAACCTTAACAAAGCATATATTTTTGTTAACCAGATTAATCAACTGAGCTAAATCCCTACATTTACTGATCATCTATAGTTATTACCAATAATTTCATCGAAAAGATTTGAAACCGGTCGCTAGGACCTGTTTCTGTCCACGATGTTTAAAGAAAGTATACTTTTGAAACGCAGTATCATTTCAGATGTGTTGTCTGAAAGGCGTACGTTAAGCAATAAAATAGATATAGGAGAGAATAAGATGTTGGTTGTGTGATGTAGCTATACGTGTTAGTGTATACCTGTGTGCCAAAGAGAGTATGTGTGTGCATGTGTTAGCATGCGCGCGTGCGTGTGTGTGTGTGTGGAACTCGGTGCAGGCAGTAACGTAAATAAAGTCAGTTTCCAACAAGGACATTATTGCATCATGACAATGTCTAAAACTATTTTGGAAACGACAGCAGTTTACTTATACACACGCACATGCTATCCATCGCACACGCAGACTTATGTGAGACTTGTTGTTTACTGATTTCAGTCGTTCTGTTGCTGCACACAAACGCGGAAAGGACATGAAACAGAGGATCGCACTACACGAATACACGCATGTTTTTTTTGTTACTTTCGGATTGAGCTGAGGGTTATATACACATACATATACTCACACATAGATGCTATATAAATATATATTTGCATATACATGCATATATATATATGTGTGCACATATATGTATATATATGTGCGTATGTATGCTTATACATACATATACACACACATATACATATATGCATATTATATATAATATATATACACACACACAAGTATATATGAGTGTAATGTACATATATCCAAATCTATCTATCTATCTATCTATCTATCTATCTATCTATCTATCTATCTATCTCTCTGTCTCTCTCTCTGTCTCTCTCTGTCTCTCTCTCTCTGTATATATATATATTTATATATAGAGGGCATTATACATACATGCCAGAAGGCATTATACATACATGCCAAACGCTAAGAGGGACAATTAGTCATTTCTATCTATCTATCTATCTATCTATCTATCTATCTATCTATCTATCTATCTCTCTGTCTCTCTCTCTGTCTCTCTCTGTCTATCTCTCTCTGTATATATATATATTTATATATAGAGGGCATTATACATACATGCCAGAAGGCATTATACATACATGCCAAACGCTAAGAGGGACAATTAGTCATTTCTACCAAAAATATTACTAATCCCACCGAATGCAATTTTTCAAAGTAAGACATTTAAAAAATATAGACCTGTATCACAGTGATTTCATACTTACGTACTCATCAGCAGGCCTGAATGTATTATAAATAAACAACGACCCTGCCCCGCTTAAGCCGATCAGCTAACTGCTCAACATCAACGAAGCACATGGGTGAGTTTACATATATTACATCCGGATAAATGGCAAACTTTTACGAACTGCATTTCGGGAGAGGAAAAGTTTTTTCGGAATAAAAATTTAGCAATTAAGGACAACTACTTAATAAGGAAAACTTAACAAGAAATTGTCAGGTAGATAGCGTAAAAACCTCATAAGAGAAAAAATTTCGAAAATAATTATTTCTTATTGAACATATTAATTTATATATGGAGGGCATTATACATACATGCCCCGGCTTAAGCGGGGCAGGGTCGTTGTTTACTTATAATACATTCAGGCCTGCTGATGAGTACGTAAGTATGAAATCACTGTGATACAGGTCTATATTTTTTAAATGTCTTACTTTGAAAAATTGCATTCGGTGGGATTAGTAATATTTTTGGTAGAAATGACTAATTGTCCCTCTTAGCGTTTGGCATGTATGTTTAATGCCTTCTGGCATGTATGTATAATGCCCTCTATATATAAATTAATATGTTCAATAAGAAATAATTATTTTCGAAATTTTTTCTCTTATGAGGTTTTTACGCTATCTACCTGACAATTTCTTGTTAAGTTTTCCTTATTAAGTAGTTGTCCTTAATTGCTAAATATATTATATATATATATATATATATATATATATATATATATATATGTATATATATATATATATATATATATATATATATAATATATATATATATATATATTATATATATATATATATATATATATATATAATATATATATATATATATATAGTCATTACAGATATAGGGTGAAATATAATTAATTTAATAAAATCAACAAATTTCACCTAGTAGTATTTCGGTATGGAAAAGGACCATATTCGGTAAAAATTATATATATATAATAATAAGGGATTTTGTTGCAAAACTTGTTGCAAAAAACCCTTATTATATATATATATATATATATATATATAATTTATATATAGAGGGCATTATTATACATACATGCCACACGCTAAGAGTCATTTCTACCAAAAATTTTACTAATCCCACCGAATGCAATTTTTCAAAGTAAGACATTTAAAAATATGGACTTGTATCACCTGTGATTTCATACCTCTGTATTCATCATATGTATACATATACACCTGTGTGTGTGTGTGTGTGTGTGTGTGTGTTTCTGTATGTGTTTGAATATTTAAATATACAATCACGAAAATCTTCCTTGTGTAACAAAGGAAGGACAACTCTCGAAGCATCAGCAACATTTTTCTTCGTGTAGTAAGCAAACTTTCTGAAAATCATGAAATTTACTATTGTAATTTGATTTTAAAACATGAAAAACAAAGTGAAATTTAAATATTGGAAAATCTCGTTGTGGCTATAATAAGAATATAATCGGGTCGTTTCTATGCAGTTGATGCGAAATGAGATGGAGAGTCTCGGTTCATCAGAAGGTACACTCTCCTTTCTCTCTACATAGGGAGAGTATAGTAAGAAACAGTTTGCGTTTTTATTCATGCGAGGCTTTGTAATATGGACGTTTCATGTTATTTCTGATTTATTCCACGTTGAGCATAGAATAGATATCAGGAACAATATACTCAAAACATAGTAATGTGTGCGTGTGAAGCTCAAACCCCAATTTCATCGTTATGCAGGGCATCTACATACATCTATATCTTTCTCTCTCTGTATATATATATATATATATGTATATATATATATATATATATGTATGTATGTATGTATGTATGTATGTATATCCCACAAATAAGATGAATTTATGAGCAACGAAGAGGAGACAATCAAACTAGATGTGAACAAAAACCGGAAACTGAAATGCATAGAAATATTAAGTGGAAAAACATCATTGAAAGAAGTGCCTGATAAAGATAAAGACGACAAAGGAAGAACTAGATGAGGATCTAAAGCTTCTCTGATATCTAACAACATCATCCACCAAAGAAACGGTAAAGGATTAAGAGGTGGAAGGGAAAAAATATTCGATACAGAATTTAAGAGATGTGCGTAAATACATATAACTTTATGTATTTATATGTGTATGTACGTATGTGTGTGTGTGCGCGAGTATTCACTTATTTCTTCGATCTATCTTTGTAATATGTAAGTGCTTCTAAGTGGAATCTAAGACGACAGTAAGTTAATTCCATGACAATGATTTCCATCCCATTTAAAGCAATTTCACTTCAAAAAAACGAGACTTTTCGCACCAGCCTGCCATCTTCTTCTAAAAACTTATGGGAAGCAACTGCTGTTGAAATAAAATGCTTTCTCAGAAAACCAATGAATTTGAGGAATAACATGGATGTTACGTAAATTTTTTATCGTATTGCGCTCTTATATTTTTTTGTGTAAAATCTTTATTTTTTAGACAATAATTTTATAAATGTGGAGACACTTAGTCGCTGCATCAGTGCAGAGGCTATATGATCTTGTCTCTAATTATTGCATATCTGCCAAATATCCTAACTTTGAAAATCTTATTTAATAATTTAAGAAAAACGAGAGAAAGTAATATATTTAAGGAGGAATGAGTGAAAATTTAATACTTTTAAATTAGAAAATAACTCAGGAAACTTTGTAGTTCAGCAGAATATTCCATTCCATTTTAGTTTAGGTTTTATTAATCCATTCTTTAATCATAAAAGAATGCAGCAGACATTAAGGATGCTGGAATTAATATAATTAATATAATTAATTGGCTGAAATAAGACACAGAAAAGACTGAATTATTGCAATCAACCCATTTGTCGAGTAAATGCTTTCAAGAATCACATGTCTCGTTTCAGATGCATAAAGGGGACACAAGATACGCTGTCTTCTTTGATATGCTGGTGGTCGACAACAAATTAAACTTTACCGAAATTTCTAATATTAGTTACTTGATCTTCCAGAAAAAACAGTCAAGTGCCTCTCAAATTTTACTCTCTGTCATCTTAAAAAAAGGACCTCTCTAGTGTGAATCGAAATAAGAGATGGTCACGGCCGGAATATCTGTAACCTCACACAATCCGTTCACCCAAGAAATATCTGGAATGACACTACGACAACTCAGACACAAATAGTACTTCCAGTGCGATTAGAACCCTTGATCATTGGTTGACTGTTGAAGCATTTTTTCTATTTCTCTATTCTATAGGACTACATTTTAAGTTGTTTATGATGTGTGTGTCGTCATTTAAGTAGTTGCTGTGGTTGTTTAAGCCGGGACCACATCTGATCATTGAAGCCAATGGTCAAAGACAAATTCAACTACAGCCATCACATCTTGTTTTCAAGATAATCTATGTAGACTGCATCATTAGTTATATCCTCCCCTTCCTCCTCCTCATTTATTACCAAGATGATAAATTTGGATGTGTAAAGGTAGGGTGACAGAGAAAGTAGCCTTCTTATGTGACGGCTGATCAGAGCTGGAGTAGTTAGCAACATTTGAATCAAACGTGAAATTCCACCAAACATTTTGTAGGTTACCTAAAAATAGTAATTAATTTCTGATAGGGGAATGATCTAATTAGGAAATGTGGTTAATGGTATGAAAATAGAACTTGTAAAGAAAGAATGGAGCTAAAATGTTTAGTAAGCTGGGAACAAAAGGGACATTGTATGATGATTTCGTATAAAGTGAAATTATGCAAAGTAGCGATATGTGAAGTGAAGCAAGAATGTTGCATTAAATACATTCGGGTAGAACATATGAACGGCAGAAGACAAGTGATCAGAGAGGAAAACTAGATATAAGAAGAATCCGATGTTGTGTGCAAGCCAGAAGAATGCACTGGTATGGAGAGGAGATGTCTATGGAAGATAGCATTAATAATGAAATGCCAAACAAAGTGAAGCGAAAGTGTTGATCAGTGAGAGCTAGGAAGAATGTGGGGAAGAGGTGAACGCTGTTAAACTCGAAAGGTGAATTCTGACAGATGCGATTCCAAACGGCGACATGTGACAAATTTCAGCTAACCCATGCAGGTATAGACAAAAAGATGTAGAAAAGGTGGCGGCGGTGATGGTGTAAATCGTTATTTATAATATCTACAATTGGATTTATCCTAAAGATTATCCTATTGTTAATTATCCGTATATAACTGGGAAGAAAACAAATAATAGACATTGCTTGGTAAGTTTATTGATTATAAGTCTGATCGGTCAATTGAGGACTTAGGGCTAAAAGGCTATCTATCTATCTATCTATCTATCTATCTATCTATCTATCTATCTATCTATCTATCTATCTATCTATCTATCTATCTATCTATCTATCTATCTATCTATCTATCAAATCTATCTATCTATCTGTCTATCTATCCCTCTATCTATCTATCTATCTATCTATCTATCTATCTATCTATCTATCTATCTATCTATCTATCTATCTATCTATCTATCTATCTACATACATACACACACACACTCACATATCAACATAATCAACCTTTAAGTAACGCACAAGTGTTATAGCCTGCTTTTCTGTCACACAGGTCAAGAAAACTTTGTTTCACTAGATTCAGAACGTAGCAAGTGATGTGGGCAATTTGAGAGCCATTATGATTCAGCCATTGAAAAGAAGAAATTCGTTCGATTCTTTAAAAAACAATTGAATTATTTGATGCTGAAAAACTAAACAATATATAGAAGGCATTTTATGGGTTGATTGGAAATCAAATTAAATTTATATTAATGATAAGATAAAATTTAATTAGAATTTACTTAGTAGTTTCATAATATCATTAATATTGTTCATAAATTGATTAATCCAGAAAGTTTTTACCAAACATATTGATAATTATATATATATATATATATATATATGTGTGTGTGTATGTGTGTGTATGTGTGTGTATGTGTGTGCATGAATATGTACATCAAACATTTTATGCGTGAATATATAAATAAATGTGAGTGTACGGACCTATATGCATGTACATATTTACCTTTCCACACCTTTCTACATGCGTGTGTGTGTGCTCGCGAGTTTGTAAATGCAGATGAATGCATATACAATATGGGAAATGTAATGGCGATTGTATCAAGCTGTTTCCTTTCTCTTTATTTTGTCTCGATCCAGTTACTGAAAATTGTTTTACAATGCAAATAGAGAATTTACAACACCAATTTCAAATACTGCTACCATTCCACAAAGTTTGATGACGGTAGGATGTATTGATTATAGCAACCCCAGTATATTACTGGTATCTGTTTCATTAATGTCTTCAATGAGAAAAGTTTAAGATGACCTCAGAAGGATTTGAAACCTAGGGGTATACAACTAAATAACATCATAGTATTTTCCCCCAGTTCACACTATGTTCTCCCTGTTCTGAAAAATGACAGTATAATTCAACAGTGTTGTATTAAAGTTTGATTTGTTTGACCTCTAATTTTGGAGATTTCCTAAGATTTATTAAAAAGAAATCCCTGAATATCTGTTATAACTAGCATCGTGACATTCGTTCTAGAATCACGTCTTGGAAACTGATGACGTACGAATGATTTCAATAAATATTTCTTTCATTAAATTTTACCAAATGTTACACATGACGGGACTTAATCTTTTGCTTCGTTTAATAAAGTTATCCGAATGTGCTTATTTTGCAGCCATTTCAAGCAGGAATCTTCATTCTTCACGTCTACCTCGAAAGCTTTGGAAAAATAATGAAACAGTGTCATGGAAACTATTATTCTTCATTATTCATCTGATTATTCTAAATAATAATAATAACAATAATAATAATAATAATAATAATAATAATAATAATAATAATAATAATAATAATACAGAACGACTCTATCTGCCAAGAAAAGAGGGAGGCCGTGGTCTTTTGCAACTGGCAATAACAATGAAGATTGCTACAATTGGCCTAGACACCTACCTGAAAAACTCTGAGGACTGGATGTTAAAACTTGTCTCAAAACATGAAAACAAGAAAGCATCATACTCAGTCACAAAACAGGCAAAGGAATATCTAAGTGAATTCCGAATACAACCAATTTCGGAATTAGAGATAGACATACAAGAAACAAGCACAGAAAAAGCTAGGCGCATGAAAACCCGTGCCAAAACTGCGGCCTTAGATATTCTGAATAATAAATGGCAAGAAAAACCTCTCTATGGCAAATACCCAAAGAGAGCGAATAATGCAGATATCGACAAAGCCCTGACCCATCAATGGCTAATGGCCTCTGGCTTAAAATCTGAAACAGAGGGGTTTATCATAGCAGCTCAAGATCAATGCCTACCAAGAAGAAACTACCAGGCCAACATATTAAAGATCAGAAGCAGTTCAACGTGTCGTGTATGCAAGCAACAAAATGAAACCATTGACCATGTGGTCTCCAAGTGCAGTCTTCTAGCGCCTACAGAGTATCTCAACAGGCACGATAGAGCTGCACAATATATTCACTGGGTAATCTGTAAACACCTGGATTTGCCCCTTGAAAAAACTGGTGGGAACACAAACCACCCCCAGTGCTTGAAAATGACCACATCTCACTCCTCTGGAACTTCACCATTCAAACTGACAGGAAGATAGATGCAAAGGTTTAAAACAACCATAATTTTCGGTTTAAAAAAAAAAAAAAAACTTTTTTTTTTAGACATTCATTAGTACAACATCCCCACCCCCCAAATATATGGCACCCTAGGCATAACAACAACATGAACTTCCAACCCTGTTGTCTCTTGAGGTCTCTGGGTGAGACTTGGAGCGAACTTGTACAAATATAAAGCAAAAGTCAAACATAGAATAATAATAATAATAATAATAATAATAATAATAATAATAATAATAATAATAATAATAATAATAATAATGATAATAATAATAATACTCCAAGTGCAGTCTTCTAGCGCCTACAGGGTATCTCAACAGGTATGATAGAGCTGCACAATATATTCACTGGGTAATTTGCAAAAACCTGGATTTGCCCCATAAAAAAACTCGTGGGAACACAAACCACCTCCAGTGCTTAAGAATGACCACATCTCACTCCTCTGGAACTTCACCATTCAAACTGACAGAAAGATAGATGCAAATAGGCCAGACATCATATTGAAAGACTTCAGACAAAGAACATGCCTCCTCATTGATATGACTGTCCCAATCGATATAAACGTATCTGTCAAGACCTACGAAAAACTGAGGAAATATAAAGATCTTGAAATAGGAATCAGCAAAATGTGGAACCTGAAGACTAAAACAATACCTGTTGTCATAGGTGACCTGGGAATGATAGCATAGCAAAAGGGGCTGATTGCTATCTAACTCAGATACCAGGAAACCCCAAAATGGCAGAAATTCAAAAGAAATTGCTCATGGGAACTGCTCATATCCAACGCAAAATACTTTCTATGTAATCTCAAGTTTTAAAACAAACATAATTTTCGTATGATTTTTTTTAGACATTCACTAGTACAACACCAAAAAAACCCTCAAATATATGGCACATTAGGCATAACAACAACGTGAACTTCCAACATATTGTCTCTTGAGGTCTCTGGGTGAGACTTGGAGCCAACTTGTACAAATATAAAGCAAAAGTCTAACATAGAATAATAATAATAATAATAATAATAATATATAATAATAATAATAATAATAATAATAATATAATAATAATAATAATAATAATAATAATAAGAAGAAGAAGAAGAAGAAGAAGAAGAAGAAGAAGAAGAAAGAAGAAGAAGAAGAAGAAGAAGAAGAAGAAGAAGTAGAAGAAGAAGAAGAAGAAGAAGATGAAGAAGAAGAAAAAGTAGAAGAAGAAGAAGAAAAGAAGAAGAAGAAGAAGAAAAACCTAAAGCAGAATGCTTAAAATGGATTGGAGGGGATAATAGAGATCTGTTGAAAGCTTTCTACACAGCCCAACTAAACCCAGGCAATAACCTCAGAGTACAAACTTAGATTTACTGGAGAAACTTAGGAGGCAACGAAGGAGGCAGATATATAGATGCAAATAAGTAACGTATGTGAAGACTTCATTCAGTATAAAAGGTTAACCGACGCTCAAATTAACCAAATTAAGACACATCTCATGGTAGACCAAATGAAAACAGCAACAATGCAGATGAAATCGTTAACAGATGCACAGAATGCAGTGTACATCCCAACAAGGAAGCTGAAGAAAGCATATCGAAGAACAGATTTGCGGGAAAATAGGGGGAGAGTATACCTATTTCAAGAACATCAGAATAGGTCTGACATAGAATTCGAGGTGAATGATAAAGAGAAGATCATAAAAGCAAAAGAAGATATTATGAGAGAACTTAGCAAGACTGAGTCTACTGATATACTTAATAGAGAACCATTGGCAAAGTTCTCAAACAGCATAAAAAACAACATAATCATGATATATAATGTTGATCTTAGACAGATCTTAGATAATAAGGGAAATGACCTAACAACCTTAAATAACCCCATCTATTCCACTGCTAAAGTTGTAACTGCGCAATTAGGTATCAGGACGACACAGAAAGGGACCACCCATGGAAATAGACGTCCTAAGTTGGAAGTAGCAATACAAAAAGATCGAATCACTGCGGGTAGATGTATTAGTTTTTGATGAACTTGCTGGAGGACTAAATATTAAGAGGAAACGAGCTAGAAAAATCAAGCAAAAATATAAAACCAAAGATTTTATAAACTTCCTGCAACCAAGGAAAAATTAAAACAACGAATACAACTGAAAACCCAACGGCTCAGATGGTATAACAAAATCAAATTTTATCGATAAAACAAGATATTCAAGACAGTTGCAAAGAAATTTTATAGGCAGATTCTGCGACACATTTGCTGAAACAATAGACCATCTCTTCTCAGGATGTCCTGTGCTGACAGCAAACGAATATAACAATCACCACGATAGGGTAGGACAGTATTTACATTGGAAAATATGTGAACACGACAAAATCAACACTCCTACTTACTGGTACGAACATCATCCTGAACCAGTCGTTGAAGGTTAAAATGCTGCTATCCTCCGGGTTTTTCCAGTCAACACTGAGAGAACGATCCAGGCTAATTGACCAGACATAAATTTTAAAGTTAGGGAAGAAAATACTTGTACACTAATAGAAGTAAGTGTTCTCACTAATAAAAATATATCTGTCATGGAATTTGACAAATTAATTAAATATAAGGACCTTGAAATTGAAATACAAAAGATTTGGCATCTTAAAGCAAAATCTGTTTCTGTTATTGTATGTGCCCTAGGGTATGATATAAAAGGGATGTCAGAAACACCTAGATAAGACCGCAGGAGAGCGATGTCGCAGAGAAATCCTAAAGATTGTACTGAGAAGTACAGCCCACATCCTTTGGAAAATCCTATACATTTAAATGTTTGTGGTGTATTAGATGAAGATATTTCACTACTTCCCCTCCCCAAGCTTTCAGTCATATTGTAACATCTCTTATCCTTCACTTACCCCAGGATGCTGGGTATGTCCTGGTAAGTGACTGTAACAAAGATACAGATAAAAATTAATAATAATAATAATGATAACAAAAATAATGATGATGATGATAATGTGCCTACAGAATATCTCAGCAGGCATGATAGAGCAGCACAATATATTCACTGGGAAATTTGCAAAAACCTGGACCGGACATGATAAAAAGTGGTGGGAACACAAACCACCTCCAATGCTTGAAAATGATCACATCTCACTCCTCTGGAATTCCACCATTCAAACTGATAGAAAGATAGATATGCAAATAGGCCAGACATTATATTGAAAGACTTCAGACAAAAATCATGTCTCATCATTGATATGACTGTCCCAATCAAATATAAATGTATCTGTCAAGACTTACCAAAGATTGAGCAAGTATAAAGATCTTGAAATAGAAATTGGCAAAATGTGGAACCCGAACTGTTTTCATAGATGCCCTAGGAATGATAGCAAAAGGGGCTGATTCCTACCTAGCTGCAATACCAAGAACCCCAAAATGGCAGAAAATCAAAAGTTAGTACTCATGGGAACTGTCCATGTCCTACGCAAAATGTTGTCTAAGTAATCTCAAATTTTAAAACAAACTCATAATTTTCTTATGTTTCCTTAAACATTCACTAGAACTATGTGCAAAACCAAATATATAACACCCTAGGCATAACACCAACATAAACTTCTAACTTGTTGTCTCTTGAGGTTTCTGGGTGAGACTTGGAGTCAACTTATACAAATACAAAGCAAAAGTCAACAAGAAGAAGAACAACAATAATAATAATACATTATTTACCTTTGATAGATATTTGTCCTCATCCTGTTTGTTGTTAATACCAGTTCCCATAAGCCACTCATATCTGTACTAGAACTGCATATGGGAACTGGTATTAAGGAAAATATTAGATTTATAAGCCTTAAAAAAATTCACTCCATAATTGCCCACAGGCATATGGCGTTGTGGTTAAGAGCGCGGGCTACTAACCCAAAGATTCCGAGTTCAATTCCAGGCAGTGACCTTACTACTACTAATAATAATAGTAATAATAATAACATAGAAAAAATGCCTTAGGAATGAGAACCCTGGTTCGAAATTTCCCCAAGACATCTGATGAAAGCTGGAGGGTATATCAGCCGAAACGTTGTGTTAACAACAAATAAGATGAAGACAATTATCCGTCAAATGTAAATAATGTACATAATTCCCCATCTCTCAAATATAGAACTGAATGATGATAATAATAATAATAATAATAATAATAATAATAATAATAATAATAATAATAATTATTATTATTATTATTATTATGAAGAAAAAAAATGCTTTCTAATTGATGTATCAATACCGACAGATGACAACGTGTCTCTAAAAGAAATGGAGAAACTCTCAAAATACAAAGACCTGGAAATAGAGGTAACTAGAATGTGGAATCTGAAAACAGAAACAATTCCTATCATAGTAGGTGCATTAGGCATGATAAAAAAATATTCAGATAAATACATAACAAAAACACCAGGACTTACAAACACATATAACATACAGAAAATTGCACTACTAGGCACTGCACACATCCTACGCAGAACACTTTCCATACAATAACCATCAGAGCATCACAACAAATCACAGCACATACCCAAGGCACACAGAGCTGCGCTCGGTAGTGAAGTGAAAGCACGCTATAAAAATAAAACTACTGAATAATAATAATAATAATAATAATAATAATATAATAATAATAATAATAATAATAATAATAATAATAATAATAATAATGAATGCCCTGATGCAGTACCAGGCAGTGGCTCTCATGGCTTCTGATCTTAACTGATTGGAAGTGTTATCATGTACATTGTTTTGTCTTGGTATAAAAGATGGGCTACAGCAAATATTCTGCTCAATACCACATATTTGCTTGTCAGTTGTTTGACCTTAACCAGTTGAGCATGTCTCTTAGTGGCTGACGATATGTGCATCTCTGATCACCAGCAGAAGTAGTGGGGGAGCATCATAGCCATGTGTTGAGAGGAATTCTATGGAGTTTGAATAATTCACCTCTGGAAACATAGGTGTTTCGTTCAACATCCTTAAACAACCCTTATTCAAGGACTTTTTGAGCGGGATGGGTTACTCGGCCAGAAGAAAATTCTAACTGGGCCCCACCTGCAAGGTCATGTGCTGTTTATCTTGATATGAGATCACCATGTCGCGCACATATGGTTGTGATGCATGTGCCTGGTGTACACTTATCAGACGGGTAGTCATGATGGGTATACTGGGCTTCGTATATTTTACCCCAGTGTCCCTTTGATGGCATGTACTGCTCTCTCACTCAATAATAATAATAATAATAATAATAATAATAATAATAACAATAATAATAATAATAATAATACTTTCCAGGTCACGTGCATTATCAGACCACTGATTTAACATATCAGTATACCTTACATATTCCTACCACCCAGCCCACACTGCTCTTCTAGCAATATGATACTTCAAATTAGCTAAATTAATTAAGGGGACTACATTTGGTTAGTAAACGTATCTGCCTTGAAAATAAGACCCACAACGTAATACAATATGCGATATGATGGAAGATACAACTGCTTCACAAACAACATCTGGGATTTTCACTCACAACTGCAGTCATTGTATTCTCCTGTCTCATTCTTCCTCCGGTCCCCTCACCTTTGTAAATTATCTCAAAAGGACCACAGTAAATATATTCTGCATTTCATTTTAGACTCTTTCATTCCTGTTCACACTGACATGCAAATATTCAAAATAAATATTAGCGACATCAGTGACAGCAATCTCGCCAATATTGGTGGCGTCGACCCTAAAAGCTGACTGCAATGTCTTCTCTGAATAACATATAAAACAGAAGAAGCTATTTACCTGCTCCTTCAGTTTATTATTACTCATCAGACATTAGATGTCATTTACCATGCTGCAGCAATTTTTTCACTTCATAAACAGTCTTTAATGCTAAAACGTCGATGGGTTTTTAGAATTTACAGCTATTTAGAATCATCAAAATTTATGCTTGCTTGGAACTCATAAGAATTTATGGCGACTCCGCAGAGAGTTTTCGAGATTACAAAAACCAAGCCTAAGGTTTTATGACTGCAAAGCTCACATCATAAACTAAAGTATGACACATAATATTTCTGAACAGAAGCAGTTTCTCATTTGTTAACATTTTTAACAATAAAGAAACAACCAGTTACGATATATATATATATATATATACAAAGAGAAAGAAGGAGATACACAGAGAAAGGCACACACATGCTTACATGCATTTTAGAAAATGTATTTTAGAAAAGAGAAACCAAACCCATAAGATTAATTCTTAGTAGCTAAAGTGAGATGATGATGCATAATCGCCATTTACATGGTAAACCTATCTTTCTATACATTTCTTCCCCAGACTTAGAAACCGTTACCGACATGCACACACCTTTCACCATGCCCTCTGTATAATGGATACACTCCTTTATACTCCCCCTCTCTTCCTTAATTTCTAACGTTCTTATAGCACCTTCTTTCTGCCTGGCCCCTACCCATTAACCTTTTTTCTCTTTCAATCATTTTTTTTTCTTATTCTCTATCCTTTATTTTCCCGCCCTTCCTACTGATGAAGGACGAGTGTTGGAAAAGCTGAAGCACTTTTCCTTCTCTTTAAACAAACCAATGCAACATTTGCTAAAGTTGACCCTGCAGTGATGTGTGATTTATTTTTGTGTTCATTGCTTTCATAATATGTGTTTGCGTGTGTAAATCCACACACAGACTTATGTTACATTGGTGTCGCAGTATCATTAACCAAAGAACGGCTTCATAACTGAGAAAGCTTTGTTTTAATTATTACAATGCTTACTCTGAATTAAGTATAATTAAATTAAAAGCATAATCACTCAGATTTAAGCAGAGCTTGTTACTTGTAGATCCATGAAACCTATCCAATCATATTAAAAGCAGAGATGTTAATTCTAAGTTAATAGTTGCCAACGGAAAATTTATTGTGAATGTAGAAAAAAGAATATAAATGTTTAACTTCCAGTCATGTTTCCTCGAAGGACATTTTGAAGAAATATTCAAAATTTAAAAAAAGACTCCATCAGCATTTCTACTGAGTTAATAAAACAATTTGGAGTGGAGACCACCTTCGGGTGAATTATGTCTGTTAATCCGATATACTTGATATTTTTTCAATTTTGTAAATTGGTGCCTTATCACAGAGCGTCTTGTTTCCAGGAAACTTCTCGAACTTATTTTTCTTCAGTATTTCGCAATTGCCCGAAGAAAATTTTCTATACACTTTTTCAAGATTCTGATAAACAAGCATCACTAGACTAATTTAAAATTTCAGGATAATTAACTTTATATTTTATATTATTTACGCTAAGTTTTCATTGATCACTTTCTATCATAAAGCTTTAGGTAAGAATTATTCACGTAAGACTGTATGTGTGCATGTGTGTATGTGTTTGTGTGTGTGTGTGTGTGTGTGTGTACGTACGTGCGTATTAATTTAAGGCTGCTATTTTATGATAAATTTCGTTTTTGAGGGGTTCTTTAAGTCTCAACTAACAACCTTTAAACTACATTAGGTAAATAAATTGTCGGGCACAAATCTCGGTCAAAACGAAAATTAGTGCGCGCGAATGCACACACACACACACACATGTATAAGTGTGTGTGTGTGTGTGTGTGGATAGTGAGGGAGAGCAAATGAAATCGTTTGTTAATTCTACATAGGAAAATATTTTTTATCTTTATAACAATTTCGAGATTATAACCGCAAGAAAGAATATGACAAACGAATTTCTAATTTCCATCGAGTTTGACCTCAATGCACTTCGACCCCCAACAAATGTTCACAAAGTTTAACTTTTTAATCATAAGAAGTTTTGTGAAATGAAACAACTTAGTTTACTGGTAGGATTCTCTTCCTCACAGCAAATGAATATATTTCATATTTTCTGCCGTTTATGTTGAGTATTAATTGACGAAGGCCATCAATTTCACCTTGAATTTAATTGTCTCCTTTTATTTATACCGGGTCGCTATTAAATCCTTGAGCAAATTTAAATATATGTAATTTGGGTTCTGCATAGAGTAAAGTTAATCTGCAGAAAGGATAAGGGAAAATCTATTACATTTTAAAATAGATTTAGGTTAAAAATTTCCTACTTCATTACATATACAAACCGTGATACAATTTGAAATTCTAGAAATTCATTTGACAGATTATTCTCAGTTATAGTTTGAATTGCATAAGTTATCTTAGCTTCTAGATTTTCTACAGAACAAGGTTTATTGGAATAATCTCTGATTTTTACACGTACCCATAAAATAAAGTTGAAGCAATTATATTTTAAACCTTATAAACATTTTTCATTAGCAACGATAAAATATTTGAATAATGTTTCCAAATGCTCTTTGCAAATTATTTTTAAAATTCTAAAATTCTAAACTTTTAAATCGCCAGAATAATTACAATAAATTTAGCAATTAGCGTATGGGAAAAAATAACAGATGTTCGCTGTGAAGCTTGAAACTGAAAGCTACTCGTGTTCTCTCATTATAAAGATAAACAGTCAAAATATTTCTTCTCCAAGAAAGAAAGGCTTTCAATGCAAAGGGTAGACAGTGTCTGTACCATATTTTCCTGGTTCTTATTTGAGTGACTTCTATGTCAAATTTTCCAGTAACGACGAGACCTTAAAGACATCCTCCACATAAAACGGGCAACACAAGAAACTCAAGTTAATGAAAACCAGACACAAATTCCATTAAGGATGGAACTCAGTTACTTTCGACAAATGCTACAACTTTTTAAATCTGCTTCGATTTAAGCTGATATTGCCTAATATCAATATTTTTGATTTCGTAATATCAATAATATTTCGTAATATCAATAATATTATTTTAAAGGTGTTGGTGTTTTGTTACAAATCATAACGTTCTGACATTAAACCGCACCAATAGAAATCTTATCTGCAACTTAAGGTTGATGAAATAGAATAAAAGTAAGTTACTGGGATTGATATAATTGAGGGTGGAAATAGCCACGAATAGGTGACTTTTCCTATGACAGAAACCCAATATTATTGGTCTTTCATGCGTTTATGACACTGTTTGTAGTAACAGTAGTAGTAGTTACCATTTAGCCATGTAAAAATCTCTGATCAAGCACACAAGGGTCAACTGCATGTCAAACTTGACTGTTCCATGCTTGCAGCCATGGTGTATCTTGGGCGAGATTATTAATTCAACGAATAGTTTTGTTCTTATTGTTATTTTTAAAATATCACGGAATCATACAAAGCTGCATAAAATTGAAAAATTGAATAAAATAATTGAACACCATTTGGCACAATGTTTTAAAATTGACGCTATTACCAGATGAAAGAGAAAGTGAGAGGAGAGAGAGAGAGGAAACAGAATATAGTGCTAAAGACAATGCCATACTAGTCAGATGAAATTTCGAAGTAGCTCTGGCAATTGACCGTAGGGTTTAAATGGCCATAACGACACTCGAAAGGATGGATGACCAATGTTGAAGCGAATTTCACCTCTTTGACAGCAAACAAAGAAAGGATGTGCAAAGGAATTATCTACAATCTGATTAATTACTCTAATTCACATAAAATTCATATGAATTATAAAACTATAATTATTATAATTCACATGAATTCTGACATGGACATTTTTACCGAAACTTCATTTAGGAATTAGATTATCTGTGTACAATAAAATAATTATTTTAAAAAGTATTGCATCATACCACTTTCTATTATTTTATTCAAAATAATTGAAGGGTTGGGGTGAGACAGTTAATGCAAAGAAGTTCAGCGTTAGATTTAGACTTGAAAGCTGATGTGATGGTTGTTGGAATTTGAACTTAAAATGTAATCGCATATTTAAGAAAGGAATCTAAGTCAATAAGTCCAACATGCTACCATTTCTAGTGACTCCGGAATGGTAAACATGATAATGATGAAAAATTGTCTGGTGGGGTTAACGAGTGGGGAGAAACAGAAAGACAGCTAGCTAGAGAAATAGAGAGAGAGGGGGGTGGGAGAGAGTAAAAGAGAGACAGGAAAGGAGAGGGTGAGGGAGAGTAATTGGGAAGGATAAAGATGTAGAAATTCATGCAATGATGATAGTTTTAGGAATGGCATCGTTACAACACTGATAATGATGAGGAAGAGGAGGAGGAGGTGGAAGCGGTGGAGTAGGAGGAGGATGACGATGTTGTTGATGCAACGACCAGTCATCAAAATGAATGGATCTAATAATTAATTATGAATAAACAATGGCAGAGCTGTTGTTGCAACAAAGGTTGGCTCTTCTGACAAATCAAAACAACACAGAAACAAAACAAAATCATTTTTAAAATAGTAAAGAAAATCTAAAAATAAAAAATGGAAAATCAAATAAAAGAAAATAATGCGATAAAATACGAAAGCAAATAAAAGATAAAACGAAACAAGTAAAAATTTTAATCTAACGAACAATAGAAAAAAAACGAGGGCAGAAGAAAGGAGAAACCACAAAATATAATGGAAACAAATGGATTTAATATTTATAAGCCTGCTTAATCCTTTGAAAATTTGGTTACAATGAAAGATAATGTATGGAAACCAATACGGTAATAATAAAAATGGAAGTTACATTTAACAGACATAAAGTGAAAACATTTCCATTAAATCACTAAATTTCTATAGAGAAAATTTTTGACTAGATTTTTGATTTTTTTTCCTAAAATGTTTTAGACCGGAAGTCTTTAGGTGAGGAGTTTTACATTGTTAAACAGTCACTGGTGTGTTTTTAGGCTGAAAAACTTCCACTGAGGAAGCTTTAGAAGACAAAACGTTCACTGAGTTGTTATGCATGTTTGCTAAAGAGTTTTATACGCTATAAACCTGCACTGAGATATCGAAGGCTGCAATCCTCATGCTGATTGATTTTCGACCAGAAAACTTTAATGGTGTTTTAGTCTGTAAATCAATTAGGAGGTTTATATTGCTAAACTTATTGCGGAGAAATTTTACACTGTGAAATTTTCATTGATGACTTTAACTGAAATTGTAAACTTTTCCTCTGGGAAACTGAAACATTGAAATGTTCTTCCAAAAACTTATTCCTTAAAATGAAGAATTTAAACAATAAGTTACTACACTGAAAGATGTTAGACAATGAAATTGCTCTCATTAAACTGAATACATCCAATGAACTCTAACAAAGTTTCTTATAGCCTTAATCTTCTATGCAACTATCATCAAAATCTGAAACTATTCTACAATTTGAGTGTATTTCAGAAATTAAATTCCACTGAACATTTTTTATAATTCAAGTATTCTTGAAAAAATCCTCTGGCTTCATTGCACCAAATTCTAAAGGAACCGTTTTAAGCTGAGAAATGTCTTCCACGTGAACAAAAGATTCCTATTAATGAAGAAGCTTGACTTATTATTATTCCATTAAAAGTTTTTGAATCTCAGATAGTCAAGATTTAATGTGAAGTAATAAGAATCAAAAGTTAATTAGTTGTAAATTGAAGTTAACGTAAATTTACTAAGAATATATTTAACCACTCAGAAGATTTCCCATCAGTTCTTAGCAAAAGAGAAACTTTACCTCAAGGATATCCGGTAGTTCCATGAGAAGCTGTAACCCCAGTTTCACTTCTCCTTTCTAACTCACATCAGATGTCGGGACCAGTCCATTTCTTCACTATTTTTAAGCTAGCAACATGAAAGGATTGATATGGAGCAATGTTTTTGTATATATAATTTAGTGTTTTAAAATCCAGCTTCTTTTTGTTTTCTCAAATTTTAAATAGAACCTTATCCTATTAGTCTTATAACAATGGCCCCACAACGAGCCGATAAACTTGACAAAAATATAAATGTCCTTTGTTTCATTTTCTTACATAAATTCACAGGCTTTATGTTCATGTCGAACGAGTGATAGGGGACAAACTCATGTTTTAGCTTCAGTTTCCTTTACATTTAACTGATACATTCAAATGAAATGCTGATAAACATATGATATAAATTTGGCAAGTATATCTCTTTTAGCCACGTACACAGCTAGCTGTTTCATCCAGGTAGCAGTTGAACACATAGATAAAATTTTCTTGTACAGTAAAAAATAAGTAGATATAAAAATTGCAAGAAATTATCTAAAATATAGTGAAAAAAAAGAACAATCATCAAAGGGGGAAAACAAGAAAGCAAGAAGAACATCAGAGAGTAAAGAACATTTTTAGAATTTTAATAATGATAAATTCCTCACACTGCAAATCTTTCAAATAACTGTCTTCTGAACGATTCAATTACATACACACATGTTGTTATATGGTTGTGAAAAGGGAGAAAACTATAAACCAGACAAGCAACATCTCCATCAATGATTTGACTTACTCCCCTGTATTTGACGAGAAGTGTTACCGGTACCTAGAGGTGGCACATGTAACAAAATACGTGTCACTAAAGAATATTCCAGCCGAATAAAGAAAATTCTGACTTCAGAACTGACTGCGTTCAATAAAGCAGTGGCCCAAAATGTGCTTGCAGTACCAGTACTCATATCAACAATTAATTGGACGCTTGATGAGATCCGAGCCATTGATGTGTAAACCTGGAAACTACTAAGAAGCACTCATAATTTCCACATAAACAGTGACGTAAACCGCCTCTACCTAAAACGAAAACAAGGCGGCAGAGGCTTAACATCGATCCAAAATACCTTTGAATGTTATATCATACTCCTTCTGCATCACCTTTTAACCACCAAGTGTCAAAGTGCACCCCCGGACCAATTTAGAATACATGAGGCTGATAACATCATAAGACTTGGAAAGCACGACTCTACCGCAACATATCAGAAGAAAGGATGAGCATATATGAGCAGAAGACTAAGTTCGCAAAAAGCTCCGAGATGATAGTAACATTGATCATCAGAGCAGTTTATCAAGGACCACTAGCCGGATTACTACCTCCCAGTTTGAAGGATGTGTGCTTGCAATCCAGGAACAGGAAATATCAGCCAAATACCTGATGCACAAAAGCGATAGAGATGCGGGAAAAGCTGTAAAATGTGACAACCGATGCAGACTTTGTGGAGTTAACACTGACGATATCGCCCATATCATAAGCAGTTGTCCGACAATCTCATCACGATATTATTTACTCATATGTGAAAAAGAGAACACCTATGCAGAACTATTGAGAAATCTGCAGTTACTCTGTCGAGATTACAAGTTCAGGTTTATACCTGTAATTATTGGGGCCCTGGGATCTGTAAAACACTGCCTAAATACCAGTCTTGTGTAATTAGGCTTCTCAAAACCAGACATGAGAAAGCTTATTCTATTGCTGGAACTGTAAAAATCTGTAAAAATTTCTAAAAGTTTATTATTTAAATATACATGAGCATGTTTAGATATGCAACTATATGCATGAGAATACAACTTAAAGCAAACATGCAAATCTACTCACATACATACAGACATACATACGTATGTACGTACGTAATACATACATACATACATACATACATACATACATACATACATACATACATACATACATACATACATACATATATACATGCATACAAACAAAAATACCCCGTTGTTGACGTGAAAATTCTAATGAAGGAGCACTGAATCTTCGTTAGAAACCGGCTCTCTTTCTTTTGGTGAGAGATCTTCAAATAAAATTGAACAATGACATAAATACATACATGCAGACGTTCATGAAGATACGTACGGAATATTGGGATAAGAAACAGCCAACATTTCAAATTTTTCAGAAACATAATTACACCAATAAACTACATGTGCTGAAAAGAAATATGCCACCCTAATAAACCAAATTACTCAGCCATTATTAGCAACACAGTAAACGGTTTCCGC
>NC_043013.1:57071252-57086252 GCF_006345805.1 Octopus sinensis
TTGCAATGAAAATGTGAATTGCTAACGGAGTTATAAGATAGACAAGTCAAATGTAATACGTTACACAGACGGCATTGTGGGGTGTGTCAACTTGAGTTAACAGAATATTCGTAAAGGAATACTTCGAAGCAAAGCAATATAAATGAAGAAATAAAGAAAAGAAGTATTTTCGTTAAAAGAAACAAAGAAGTTCAAACAATATCGAAGGAAAAAAAATTATATAAAAGTAAATAACAGAATTTTTAAAAAATGCAGATAAATCCAGAACATAATAAACAAAGAACGGATTGAGAATAGGTTGAACTGCTGCAGTTGACCGGATATAATGACAGGTTTGATTCCTTCAGTATTCAATCCAGTGGTATTAACACCATGGAGTTGCTAAGGTATAAATGCTTGACCACATACACTGGTATACACATACACACACACACACACACACACACACACTCATATATACATACTTCATGTTAACAGAACTTCACAATTGTTCAAGCGTACCACAAAAGGTGTTAGTAATCGCTTCCCTTTTGGATGAGGATACTTAAGGTTACACATCCACCAATGTGCTGTAAAGCACTCAGTCTCATTGTTCGATATTAATATATATATATATATATATATATATATATATACATTATCAAATCTAGCTACATTCACAGTATTAAACCACATAAAAAAATACAGTTTTAATATTTACTCATGTAAAAACAGAGGTTTTTAAAATGAAAAAAAAAATTAAAAGATAAAACGAAACCAACACTAACACAATAAATATAACAAATACAATATTGCCCTTCTCATATTTATGCAGAAATTTTCTCACCAGGAAATAGCAAAATAAGCAAAGCATAGACAGATTCTTCCTTGATCTTGTTACATTTATTTCCAAATAGCCTCTAAGGCAAGCATCCTTTTATTTCTAATCTAGATTTTCTGCAAGATAGTTATGTAGGTAGTGTCGTAAACATACGTTTTACTTTCTGTTCTTTTATTTTGTTCTTGCATTTTTATTCGATTTTGGTGCAAAACTTTTAGATTCTTATCCTTAAGATTTTTTTGCAGACATTCCTAAAAAATCTCACTGCTTTGTGAAGTGTAAAAGTTTGGTGTTTGAAGTAAGTTTGATATGTGAAGCTGTGAGAGCTTAGCTTTTTCTTCTGTGTATGAGAATATATATTCACACACACACACACACACACACACACACACACACACACACACACAAGCATGCAACGCACGCTCGTATATACACCCATACGGACATATATGGACATATACGTATCTATACTTTCTATATACGTATATGGAAATATATATGTGTGCAAATATTTAAATATGTAGACATATAATTTACATTTATACATTCATACACACAGATTTTTGTAAGTATATATGCATATGCGATGCGCATACATATGTATTAATAAATAAATGTGGTCTATGTGTGTATTAAATGTGTTGTATTGAAAATATGACTATTCTGCCAGTTCACTGCCTGCGTAATAACAACAACAACAACAATAATGATGACGACGACGATGATGATAATGGTGATGATGGTGATGATAGTAATGATCTCTGTTTAATAATAGTTGTTGCAAATGTTGGCAGGCTGCTCGGCTGATTTGTCAAGCTACGCTTTATAGTGTCTCCAGAGAATTGGGAGATAAGGTAAAAGAGAGACGCCAAGGGAGTCGAGGCAAATGGTGCAGGGTGTGTCGTAGAATTTTGTGAACAGAATTTTTTGTATTGAAATTTTGTACAGATAGGTTTACGAAGAAGCAGAGTGAGATAAGGTCGACCGTTCAGAGATTGGTTTTAAATATATTTATTTCAAATTTATAAATACTTTTCTGCAGAAAATTAGCACTCATTCAATCATTTTCCATAAGTATGGAAAAATTGATAAAGGTGAAATTATCTTTATTGTTTGTATGTCCTTAATACCCACAGTATTACCACATCGAGGTAAATGTTTACTTCTATATCACCCCCAAAATATGATAAGTAACACTGTAGTAGTAGTAGTAGTAGTAGTAGTAGTAGTAGTAGTAGTAGTAGTAGTAGTAGTAGTAGTAGTAGTAGTAGTAGTAGTAGTAGTAGTAGTAGTAGTAGGGAGACAGAATTCTTTGGTGCACCGTCTCCAGTACTCAGCAGGTATTTATTTGATTGACCCTGAAAAGTAAATGTATGTGTAAGGTTGTATGCGCGTGTATTCCTTGTATATGTGTTTGTGTGTAGTTATGGGTGTATGTATTTGTGTGTGCTTGTAAGTGTATGCGTCTTGATGATTGTATGTGCTTGTGTAATTGTGTGCTTTTGCATTGGTGTATGTATGTATGCGTGTGCATTTCTTCAATGCGTATGTAAACGTATGTGCGTCTCTTCATTTTTAAATGGTAAATGGTTTGTGAAAACGTCCGCATGACAAATGCTGAAAGTCTCTAACACTGGGTGGGGTAATTCCATATACACAGGATGATTTCACACTATCTCTTCATCTCCTTTAAAAGTTTTTGGGCAAGTATATAGAATTATCGAAATATAGAATAATCTACGGCATTTCCTCGTATTCTATGTAGAACCGGATCTGTTAGACAAATTTCCTGCTAGTCCTATATTCATAGCTGTAAACTGGTGCAATTTATACCATTCCTTTCTTACCACACGTGTATAGAGTTTATAGGTTTTTGGAAAAGTCTACAGGAGCTGTGAATTAAATCTCAATACTATTGTAGAATTTGATGAAATATTTTGGATATCAGCCCAGACTTATGGAACGAAGGTGACGGTGGACCTAACCAAGATCACGAAAGCAGCTTTGCCTCCCAAGCTAAATAAGAATATTAAATAAATTAAATAATAACAACAATAAATGATGGTGATGAGGATGATGATGTCGATGGCAACGAAGAGGAAGTCAATGATGTTGCGTTCTTTCACTTGGCATAAACCCCACACCATTATTAGAGGAACTCTAATGACAGAATCCATTTTAATGTATTATTGGTGGAATTTCGTTTATCTCCAATGGTGCAAGATTGAAATTGACAGCAGTCACAACACTTATCGTCACTGATTATTAGCGATTAAAAACAACCACTTCATTGTGAATCTCTTCTGCGAGTCCTTATTTTGGGTGGCAAACTGGATTAAACATTTAGTTGGCCTGAATTATTAGACAATATGCTATGCGGTATTTGTTGTAGCTCTTTACATTCTGAGTTGAAGTCCTACTTGAGGCGAACTTTGCCTTTTATACTTCGTGGGGTCGATTTAGTACCACTCAAATAGTTGGGTCAATGTAATTGATTTGTCTCCTAACTTCAAAACTGTGCCAAAATTAGAAACGATTCTTCTTCATATTATTATTATTATTCCGTTTCTCCTAGTTGCGAAATCAGCTTCAATGTTTCCAAACCATTCAAATAGATGAGTTAGTGTGTGCTGCTGCCTCATGTCATATCCATTTCTCTCAGTTCACTTCCAACTTCCCTACCTAGAGATGTTTTTGGACTGTTCAGGCTTTCATTACCAGTTGGTGTCCATCTTAATTTTACCTTTCGTGTCCTGTACCATTCCATTCTGGAAGCATGGTCACACACTCTAATCCAGTAACATTTTGTTTCAAGCACTACAGACATTCTCGCTGTAGGTAAATTCTTTAAATCATGGAAATATTTGTGTCAGCAATTTGGAGAAAGAAACGAGAAAGTATAAAGCAAACGTGTAATCACTTCAATTACTACTTCAGCATTATAGTCAGACATTTTAATTATGTCTTACCGTATTCTAAAGATAATTCTGGAAGCACCCAACAGAACCTTACTAAAAGTGATGCTTGCATGGATTTGTTTAAAAGTTCAAAGGACAGATCTATTAATTCAAATGTCTCCAGTCGAAAGGAACATGCAGTGTGAATACAATAACTAAATCTCTGCAAATTTGATAAGGTTGGATACACACAATATTTGGCTCTGAATCATACCTGCGGCTGGACACGTGCCATATTTTACTCCTAGTTTATTATACTTGATCTAAATAAACACCTAACTTATTGGTGCTGAATTTCATTCATTTTCATCCTATTGGGTTAACTATTAAATTTGCATCATAATGGAAGACAATTTTATATGATAGCTGCCATAGAAAATACAATAAGCCCTTGGCATTAATTTGATAGCTGATAGAATTACTGCTTCACCATGAACTAAGGTATTCCTCTGTTACAGGTATTTATATCAGTTACCATTCACCGGTAAATATATTTGCCTTCAGCATTTAGATATTTTACCGTGGTAATACCAGTACAGCCATAATAAACTCTTTACCCTAAGGTATCTGTAAAATGTTTTTACATTGATCGATTCTGCTAAACTATTCTTGAGTCTGGAAAAGTAGTAATTTGGGTCAATGAGAACGGTTTCAATATTAAAGTGCAGTAGAAACAAAAATAAATGTTTACTTTATTTACATTTTGTCCTCATCTTGTTTGTTGTTAAAATGAAGTTTCGGCTGATATAACTTCCAGACTTCATCAAGTGTCTTTGGTTAATTTCGAACCTGGGTTCTCATTCTTAAGGTAGTTTTTGATGTTGTTGTTGTTGTTATTATTATTATTATTATTATTATTATTATTATTATTATTATTATTATTATTATTATTATATTATTATTATTATTCAGGTCACTGCCTGGAATCGAACTCAGAAACTTGGGCATATGGTGTAGTGGCTACTAACCCCAAGATTCCGAGTTCGATTCCAAGCAGTGACGTGAATAATAATAATGAGATCCTAGGTTCGAAATTTTGCCAAGACCCCTGATGAAGGCTGGAGGGTATATCAGCCAAAACGTGTTAACAACAAACAAGATGATAAATATCCGTCAAATGTAAATAATTCCTCATCTCTTAAATATAGAACTGAAAAATATATGTCTTACTTGTTAAGCCCTCAATAGAGTATAGGAAACCAGTCATAGTGCTAATTGAGAAAGAAAGCAAACAATGCTGGATCATAGATATAGCATGCCCAGCTGACAACAAGGTATGCGATAAGGAAGAAAGAAAAGTTGATAGGTATGACAGGTTAGATTGGGAAGTTAAACAGTTGTGGTCGATGAAAAAGGTGGTAGTAGTACCAATAATTGTTGGAGCCCTGAGAACAGTGAGTAAAAATCTTGAGAAGTACATGGAACAAATAGGGGCTGCAATAAGGGTGGCACACTTGCAGAAAACAGCACTGCTTGGAACTGCTCGAATACTCCAGAAGGTACTCGAAAAATAAGAGGTGTTACATTAATTCACTGGTAGTGAACAGCTGATGCAGTAGTATATCCTCAGCATTAGAAGCTGTGCAAAGGCAATGATAATAATAATACAGCTTCAGTCATGGCACACTATGATTCTGCTTATTTTACCATTTCCCGAATTCGGTTTGAGTGCTATCAAATGTACCAGTAAGCAACATTATTTCTGATACTGAGCATAAAAATATTTCACTTGCCATTCCCAACGTTTGCCTGGTAGTTCTCTGACAACTGGGCTTTGTTCTTCTTATTTCTGACATAGATGATCTTCATTATTTCTGTTTTCCTTTCTTATGTTCACATTTTCTAGTTCGGTGCATTCCACTCTAAGTTGAGTTTACTCAGTTTTGTAGCAAAGTAGATTTTCAGTCTTGCGTCATTCTCATAACTTTTGTCTAGGCATTATCAACTGGGCAAGGTCCCAGCATAGCTTTGTCATTTCCGGTTGTTGCTAAGACTTCATAATTCATTTTGATCCACCACTGACCGCATGTCACCTTTCATTAATCTTCTTTCGATCATTCTCCCTTCCTGCGGTATGAATGTGATTACTAGCCAAGGATCAGCGTTATGCTTTGCGCTCTCTTATTCTGACTTTTCTGTTACTCTGATCCATGAACCTGGCACAGATTTATTGGCAGAGAATTTCAGCTTGGGCTTTGGCTGCATTCACAGACGCAACAGAGAAGGTCTAACTTTGGTCTCATTCAGTTAAGACGACCGACCTCGATATGCCCTGCAGAATGTCTTGTGCAACTTGAGAAAATCAAAGAATAAGTTCATTTACATTTTTCTAAGTCACAATACCTAATGTTTTATTTGCCCCCTTCTCAATTAGGTCCTGGGGCAAAGAAACCCTGTTCACTTTGACAAACTTCTCCCCGCTAAAATTTGATTTAAGAAACGTTTTATTTTTATTTAGGGGTGAATGCTTTAATACAGCTGTTATAGGAAATGACTTCTCTATTTGAAATCGTAAGACTTGCTGTTACTGTTGTTGTAGTTATTATCCTTATCGTTACTGAGAGGCTGGGTTTGCAGAATTGTTTAGCACTCTGGGAAAAATGCTTTGCAGCATTTCGCCAGTTTTTGCATTCTGACTTCAAATTCCACCGAGGTCGATTTTGCCTCTCATCCCTTTGGGGTCGATAAAATGAGTACCAGTTGAGTACTGGGGTCGATGTAATTACTCCGACATTGCTGGCCTTGTGCCAAAAGCTGAAACCTTTATTATTATCAATATTATCACTGATTCTAGAATTACTTCTAAGAGTGTCTGTGGTGTTTTCTATTAAATATTCACTGTTAATATTCTTCTTGTACAATCAGAGGTGCTGTTTTATTGCCTTTGTAGCGTTTAGTTTTGTAGCATAATTATGTGTGACTGAGTGAGGAAACCTAATGTTTATAAATATAATTTTAAAAGAATGTGAAATAACACATCTTTGCTGTCTACTCCCGGGTATGAAGGGCAGGCTTCCCTCAGGCAATTATAATTCCTTTTACAAGAATTCCAATGAAAATTCCATTTAGCAATGTTTGAATAGATCGTATTTTGATGAGAGAAGCAAAAAAACATTACACAAGACTCAATGATGATGGCAATAATAATAATAATAATAATAATAATAATAATAATAATAATAATAATAATAATAATAATAACAACAACAACAACAACAGCAGCAGCAGCAGCAGCAACAACAACAACTACCTTCTTCTGACTAAAATTGGCTATGTATCTATGGAAGAAATCAATAATTCTGTGGATTCCATAGTCACTCTTATAATAACACTAATAAAAAAAAATATATTCATCAGAAGATTTTTAGGTGTTGATATGTACTTAGCAGCATTGGCACCAATCTTTGGCTAAGATGACAGAACAAGTTTCTTTTAGTTACTTCAAATCAGGAACACGATGCTGTGACTTTAGCATTTTGGCAGAGTTTGTAAAAATTTTTCCTGTGATACCTAAATGGCTGGAAGCTAATAATTTAAACTATATTTCTCTATCTCCAGTTTGTTATCACTTCAAATTTTCACTTTCCTTTTAAATTCTATTATTATATTATTATTATTATTATTATTATTATTATTATTATTATTATTATTATTATTATTATATTATTATTATTATCATCATCATCATCATCATTATCGTTGGCAAAAATAACGATCAAAATTATTGAAAAGAATAGTCAAAAGGAACGGAAATTTATGATGTGTGAGATCTCAGAGGGAAGTTGGTTAAAATAGCTTCAAAACACTCAATAAAATTCTGAAACCTGCTTTCAACTTGGAATTTGTTCCTTCAATGAAGTGAATGGAGAAATATGTAATTTATGAAAACTATTGATTGTGGAACTGAAAAATGGTCAAGTTGATTAGGTGCTGGCTGAACTATTGAAGGGTTGATAATGCGAAACTTGATACTGCTGTTAATGTAATCTGCTGATGGCATTGACTGTTTTGGCTAAGAGGAAGGGGAAAGACAATGTGTAGAAGGCATTGGTATAGACCCTCCTCGTCTTCATACCCTTCCTTCCTTCTCTCAGCTATTCACTTAAAATACGGAAAATGCAAAACACAAATAACTATAAGCATTATGCGGAGATTCGTTGTACAGCGAACATATAACCGCGACAATCTGTAATTGATTGTGTTGCTACATTTTGGTCTCAGACAAAAGGCAGAAAACGAATGTGTTTTGTTGTTTTTGTTTTGCTTCAAGAGGAAGACGTATCACGTGACATGAGAGGCCTTGCCTGTTTTAGGGAGATGTAAGTCTACAGTGTCTAGAATGAATTTTAATAAAGTTGATAGCATGTGATTGAAGGAAATTTTTTAGTTCCATTAGGTTGAAAGACACTGTAGAGTCTACCTCTTTGAGTTGACAAGCGTATCAAAGCTCCTTAGAATTATCCGGCCAAAAACATATTCTTTAGAATATCCCTAGTTTCCTGATATTCTATTGAACATGTTATATTTTGTTCGTTATTATCCTACGTCAGAGGAAGAACTATAGACCCACAAGTCTTTTTAGTGCTTCATTCTCTGGTGGGGACAAAAAGATCCCAGGGATCTAAACATGCGCGCACACACACACACACACACACACACACACACACACATATATATATATATATATATATATTATATATATATATATATATATTGTGTGTGTCCTCCTCTCCACATCATATGCTAGTTGTAAATGAGCAACATGGTCTAATAAGGGATGTCATTTGCTTCCAATCACCCGTGTAAATGTTTCTGGCCTTAGAAAGGCAATACCTTGCTCTGTAAAATCGTAATAGCTGAGAGTTTGTACAAGGAAAGGCATCTGGCTCCAGAATGTCTGCAAGCAAGCAAGTTTCGTGTATCGTGTATTTGTGTGTGCACGCTTGTGTGCGTGTGTGCATGCGTCTGTGTACATATGGGCTGATGCTGTGTTTACAGTTTTAGGTCTTATAAATTAAGAGTTATTAGAATAAAATAAGTGCTTCAACATGGACGCAGAGTAATGTCTGAACCCAGTAAAGGAAAGAACAAAACTTAACATTTTAGTCAGCACTCAATGCGAACCTGGAGTGCTAAGTTCACAAGCTGCTATTTATAAAAGCTAATCTATCGATGAGCCATTACCGTTCCCCCAGCACCTCATTAATGGCGGTTGTTGCTGTTTTTGTTGTTGTTGGTGGTGATGGTTTTGATAGGTTTAAGCTGCATCTTCTTATCTTTTCTCTTTTTCTGCCCATAAACCAAACAACCATGAATCTGCTGCTCAAAGCGTTCACTTATTTAATTCTCTCATTTCGGTTTACCTTTGTGATTCTCTTTTTCTGTTTGCTTTCTGTATACGTATTAGGCAATGGCATTATACACTGCTCTGTTCAAGGAAAAACAGCACCTCTCCTGAGTCTTTCTTTCTAA
Source organism: Octopus sinensis (assembly GCF_006345805.1). Taxonomy (NCBI): domain Eukaryota; kingdom Metazoa; phylum Mollusca; class Cephalopoda; order Octopoda; family Octopodidae; genus Octopus; species Octopus sinensis. The sequence goes on from NC_043013.1 coordinate 57,080,502, forward strand.
TCTGTGTTTCTGCATCTAACATGCTAGCTGATTATTTATTTAAACTAATAACCACCTATTTCCAGTGCAGTTAATACATCTATAAACAACAAATCCAATTATGGGCCATAAATTATCTATTAAAACTGACTCTCTTTTGCAGCAACACTTATCAGGCTGTAATGCAATCAGGAATTTTATTGTTATTAAATTTGTTAAGGGAAATTGGTAAATTTGGACATTTAATGGAAATAATTCATAAAGACCCACTCTTTTGTTACCGTTTTAGTGTTGTTTTGAGGCGTGGCATGTGCTGTAGTATTCTTGGCTCCGTAAAACTGACACCTGGGGACATTTCTATTTTCCAGTGCAAATTCCACTTTGGTAAATGTGGACATATACAGGAAATGATAAATTCTTTGTCAATAATTCTGAGTTATAATTGTGATTTAAAACATTTTAATTCAATTCCCAGGTGAAAATTTATAGTGTGTAACGTTCTTTTGGAAAGAATAAATATCACCTGTTCACATACATCACTTCTTTAAATAATTTTTGGCAATAGATAACTTTATTGTCTTACAGCTTCATCAATGAATTTAAGGAGAATTAATGAAGAAAAGAAAGACACCGGATGGGCAGGATCATTACAAGAATCACTAAAAGATTGAGTTCTGAGTTGAAAAGCCATTGAGAGCGACTTCATCTTTATAGATGTAGTCATCATTTTCTTCTTCTTCTTCTTCTTCTTCTTCTTCTTCTTCTTCTTCTTCTTCTTCTTCTTCTTCTTCTTCTTCTTCTTCTTCTTCTTCTTCTTCTTCTTCTTCTTCTTCTTCTTCTTCTCTCTCTCTCTCTCATCCTCTCTTTCTCAGAATCGGTTTCCCTGCTCTGTATGGAGGACCAATCACAGCATTCATTTCTTCCAAGAAATAAGTCCTTAGTAACTTTCCTTCATCTAAACAGACTACACAAATATCCTAAATAATTCAGAGAAACGGATTTTTGACGGCAGTGGATGAACCAATATGATGTATCTGATCAGTATGGTGCCATTAGATTAGATAAATAAACAAACAAACAAAGCCGTTAGCTTCACCAAGAAAACAATGAGGTTTGGTCAAGAAGAATCTCTGAAGCAATTCCTTGAACCCATTCGAAGCAATTTGTTTTTTACATAAATCAAAAATGTACTGAAGAAAGCGCCGAACAGACACAACGTCATTCTGCTCTACGTCTAATAAATTTGAGGCCTTGTATTCACTACCATCACCACTGTTACCAAGACCATTACTACTGCTGCTGCTATTCTGACTTGGAATTAAGGATGGCTTGGTAGCATGTAGTATGTCCTTGCTAATTGATTTATATACGTCGGGAGTCACAGGTAAATATAGGCACCTTTTCTGTGCTCCTTCACGTAGCATAACATTTAAGAGTGAAGAACCGGAGAGAAGAGAAAAGAACTGCATCGATATGTGATCAGACTTGAGCAATGTGAAATGTAGCGCCTTGCGGGAGGACAAAATGCACTCCTCCCTTGGCTCAAGAATGAAATTTATAGCGTTTTGATAGTAAGACCTGCATCATAACAACCAGATCATGACCTTCACAGATTTCCAGACCTGTTTCAGTACTCTGATCTGTCGTATTTACGTGTAGCTGTTATTTCGGGAAATATCAGTTGATATTTAACAAGTATATGTTTAAATTGGCAAGTATATTATATTGGTGAGTAAACTTAACATTAACTCAAGGAAACAATTTTCATTGAAACCCCGGGCAACATGTTTGATTATAAAACTCAATATTGAAACCTTATGGTTATGAGTCACTGGAAGCTTAAATATTACTTTATGAACATGTTCGACACTTAACATTTTTGACAGGCAAACACTTATTCAACGGTTTGTTCATCAAAATTAAGCGAGAGATATTGTTGACAAATATTCTTCATTGTTAAATATTTTTGCTAAATACCTGCTCGTTAAATACCCAGTGACTAAACGGTTTTGATTCGTTAAGCACCTGGTAACTGAAGGATTTTGACTGGATCTAGTTAATACCTCAAAACAGTTATATAAACACTTTGCGACTGATCACTTTAATCATAAACCTTGTAGCTAAATACCAGTTGTTTAATTAAACACCTGGTAACTGAAAAATGTCTTATAAGCCAAGAGAGAGAGAGAGAGAGAGAACCTCTGCATTGTTGCTTAGACTGCTTTAAAAAAGAAACCAAATTTCCTGCATATGACTCGTGCTGCCTTAAAACAGGAAGGACGTATTAAAAAATGCAACCCTAAACACATTCTTCTTTTAAGAAGAAAGAGTGGAGTGCCACTGACAGCGTACCCTTGAGCGTAGGTCAACCTGATCAGCGATCAGTCTGACTTAGAGCTTAAACAACCATAGCAACATCAATTCTTTTAACTATTCTAAGTGTTACTGTTAGAACGCAGCAAGAGAACTTAGAAATCTGAAGTACTTTAACCAAAATATGGAAAAACTCAATCTTTTGGAGACGTATTGTGCCGAAGTGTAAGGTGACTAGAGACCTGACTGGAGAACAAGTTTATGTATTTCTTTAAAGATCATTTAGTTTTATTTGAAGTTCCCTGATGCCTATTTGAAGAATATTTATGTGAACCTAATGGCAATAAATGAATGCAAAATGGGAAACTGAAGACAAAAAAAATATATTAAAATACATAAACAGATAACACATTGTTTGAAGTTTTATGTCCTTCAAACACAATCATTTCTTTTTCTCTCTCATTCGTGGGTTTCACTCATTATTTATGCTTCTCACCGTTTCTCTTTACTCATTATTCAGTGTTTTTTTTCTTTGATGTCATTCACCCGTCCTTGTAGTTCCTTGAAACCTCCCTTATTATCTATGTTTATATTTGTAAAGTTACTTTCATTTCTATCTAAATCTACTCAAAGACAGAAGCAAGGAAGCAACTGTCAGAATTCATCTCAGTGTCTTTTACCAGAATAAAAAAGAAAATAAAACAAAGAAACCCGTACGCAGATAGATTTTGAAATTTGGAGTTAAATGCTTTTCAATAATATATTTAGGAAAATAGCGAGGAGCTCTATTGTTATATGATTTACTTCATCTTCCCTCCACATGCTGACACTCGTAAAAAAAAAGGTCAGTATTATGTTTCTTAAGGTTTTAGTAACAGCTGCTGCCGAGGTACTTTGAACGGAGTTATTAAATGTTTTAATGCCATTAAGTGCCTTTTATCTAAAAAGAAATGAAAAAATTAAATATATGGCAAAATGATAAGAATTTTATTCAATTTTAAAATAATGTATTCTAATTTAGACACAATGCTTAGCAATTTTGCAGGGTGTGGTTTAATTGACAACATCGATCTGCCCCCCCCCCACCAATACTTTATTTTATTGACTCCGAAAGGATAAAGCTAAAGATGACTTGGGCGGGATCTGAGCTTAATATATAAAGACAATAAATTCTGAAAAGGCTTTCTGACGATCTAACATTTCCGCCATATTTAATTCATTTTGAAAGAAATAAAATTCTATAAAGCTTTGTAAAAGCTCTTATTACTGTTTTAGTTGTTATTGTTTACTACTAGGTAGACACTAATAAAAGAAAAAAGATTGCCTTTTTCTATATCAGGGAAATTGTCCAAAATATCTATTATTTAAGATAGTAAGACTTAATTTTACAGAAATTAGCTGCTATGTCTAGCAATCCAGTGGCCTTTTGAATTAATTCAATGAACTGTTGGCGTTTCAATATGTTTTTATTAAAATTCTCTCAGTGAGTGAACCCAATACATGGAAAATAAAGCAGGATGTTATCACCTTCTGACATCAGGATTGTGGTCGATACTTGTGTACGGAAGATTACAAAAATGTGTTAAAGGCTGACATCTATGCATGGGAGGTTAAGAAAGAGGGGGAGATCACTCTGCTGAACAGAACATACATTTAGAAATTAGGTGAGAAGTAAGAGTCTGATAGGGATGGAGTTCACCAAACTCTCTGAATTTCTAAACCAAGTGTCTGAGGTGTTCAGTCGCGATTCAAAAATTTGCTTCATTATCTCTGAGTTGCAAGTTCAACCTTTCTGTGTAGCATCTTGAGCAAGTATCTCGTAGCATCTATTTGAGTGAACATTTGTTGGAGCAAAAATGATAAAAAGAAACCGTATAGAAGGTCATTAAACAGATTGTATGTGTAATTTCAAAGATCAACTTTATCACACACACACACACACACACACACACACACACACACACATTGTGCCTGGTTGTGTCTAGATGAGAATCATGTAAAAGCTATGCCTAACTGTGGTACAGCTCATAACATTCATCGTAATTCTTTAATCACAAGTAAATTCTTTAATCAGGGAGTTTAGTCAATGGAACAAGAGAATATCCATTGTGGAAACTGACGGAGATTCATTTGACTCTGTCCAGTAAGTGCCAATGTGAATCTTCCATAATGAAAAAGCACAATATCTTTTGGTATGTTCTTTATTATGACCCTCAAATCCAAGGTTCACCTTGTACTGAGACCTCCATAGGGTTCCTCACTATGCTAGAAATAGCAGTTAAATTTCTCCTTCATGCTATCCTATTGTCTTGCAAAAGGCTAAGTTTAGCGGAATTAATGTAATATAATGGATTCACAGTGTCTGATGGGGTGGTCATGGCTGAAATACTTTCCAGTAGAAGGTTGTTCAATGAGCGCCGACCTGGATCTATACAACAGTTCGTAGATGAATACATAATTGACAAACCACATTGAATACTATCGACAGAAAACGAATCAATACACATAAAACAAATGCCTATGTGGAAGTTTGACCTTCTAGAAATACCAGATAATCTTCCTTATGCCACACTTTATGGTCATGAACAAAAGATGAACACACTGAACGTATTAACCGCGTGCGTACACGTACACACTCACACACACACATGTACCTAACTTGTTCTTTAATCTTATCTTGATGTAACCGAGACGTGGGGATCACATTTGGAACGCCATTTAACTTGAATCTTCAGAGCTGACCATTTTAAACACCATCAACTAAGGTACTGTTACACCTTTATAATAGAATTGAAACTGATAAACAAGAAGGCAAAAGGAGGCTTTCATTCCTCGCCACAAACTCCATACACGTTCTCTTCTCTTATGTTTCATTTTTTTCCACCAGTCATTATTAACTTCTCCTCTCACTGTTCTGCGAATGACACTTTACATTACAAGAAAATGTCGCCATTCAAATTTAGAGATGTCAAGATGGGGAAAATATGCAAAAAACTAAATAACGACTGAAGAAGAATTGAAAAACGAATTCAAAGAAATAGTAAATATATTATCATCGAGGGAGTCATAATATTTATGAAGACATGTTTTTTAGGAATATAAATGCCATTAAACATCTCCTTATTTTATTGGCTCACGTAAATATTTCTATCTTTAATATACTGCAGCAGTAAGATGAATGTTAAACTGTTATCAGCCAATAAAACTACCGTATTATATAATTGTAATACGATACATACATGCATACACACACACACACGTGTGAGTGTGTAAGCATATTTATGTATGTATGTGTATACATGTGTGTGCATGTATGTGTATGAATGAATGTAGGGGTATATAACTGAATGGAAAGCCGAAAACACAATAGACTAGATCTATATGTTGGTACCACTAATATACATAATGATAAGCAAATTCGTGGAAACTGCTGGGCAATTTCCCGCTTAGCGGTAGAGG
>NC_043013.1:57091252-57103752 GCF_006345805.1 Octopus sinensis
GTGATTCAATTGATCTCAAGTTTGGCAAGTACTGAGTGAAGGTCATACTTGGCTGATCATATCAGAATAAGACAGTCTCCACTATTTGATGGAAATATGAAAATAATATTAGCTGCTCGCTAATTCTTTTTTTTCTTTTATCATCTTTTAAATTTATTTTTAGTTAGATTTTGAATGCTCTATTTATTATATATGTCGGAACTAACTTCTTTATTGTTTTTCGTGTGGATGGCATTTCTGAATAATTCAATTCTACTTTCCTCTGCCAACAGATTGTACAACTGTGTACGTTTATTAAGTGATTCACTCTAGATAACCTCAGTAAATTCTGCCAGGTTATTCTTTACTGATGAGGTTAGAATAAGATCATTATCTTGTCTTGAGTTGTTTCCCTTGTTAGAACACTAAACTGAAAAATAAGATTCGCTGCTTAAGAATGCTTTGTCGTTTCTTCTGGCATATTTATTACTTCGTTTATTTTCAAGGTGATGTGTATTAAATATGTTAGCACTAACCTAACTATAATATAATAACCTGCAACGATAGTAACTGGAAAATTTCTTTGGCTCACGGTGGACTTTCTTTATGTCAAACTTATAAAATGTTTCAGTAGAATTAAGCACAAAATTCTTGGCTCTTCAGTCGCTTTTGTACGTTTTTGCTGATTAAACAATAAAAATATAACATAATTATAGGTTGAATTCCCTCTCTCCTGTTTGTTCTTTCAAGCCTATCAACATACATATATATACATTCATTCATACATACAAAACATGCACACACAAACCTCACACACATACACACACATATATACACATACGTGTATATGTAATCTTTTCTCCTTCTCTCCATTACCTATTTCTCATTTCACTTCGGTAGGGTCGAGGGTTAAACGTGCCTGGATCGCACAGTTGGTTACTATTTAACTAGAAACCATTTGGTGTGAATGCAGTGTTTTTAAACTCTGTATGCATGTATGTATATTTTTGCTAACGTCAGGTATTTTTTCAGAGAGTGACAGTATTCAATTAAAACTACAAATTTCACTTTAAAATTTCGGTTAAATGATGTTTTCCTTTATTTTATGTTTCTTATATCAGTTGAAGCATTAATATTTTATAGTTTAAAGCTTCGTTATTCTCGAATATTTTTCTTTTTGCTTTCAGGATTGTAACTTATTTTACTGACTTGTTTTTTATTTATGCGGTTTCTCATCTTCCTTTACTTCGTTATATATAGTTTATAATTTTATATTTTTTGTTGTTTTATTGTGCTTTTCTCGGTTTTTGCTGTGTATCTTTCTCACAAGCTAAGTAAATAAACAGTACAACTTTCTGTTAGATAATAAAAAATTTAACTATATGGGAGAAACACTTTTCCCTCTCCTACATTACGTTGTCCCAGTTATTGTTGTTGCCGTTGCTATTGTTCCGAAGGATTGACATGATGAGTGACAGATGTCCGGCAGAATATATTGAAGAATTTAGTTGCTTCCTCTTTACCTTCAGACTTGAAGCAATGACGGTGATTTTTCAGAGATCGATAGAATACATAACAACCAAATACAAATACCATTAGAATTACCAATCGCTCACTTAGGGGTTAGTGTTCAATTTCGAAGTTATTATTTGGTATTCGCTATAATTTATCAGAATTTGTTCCACCTCTTTACGTTTTGAGTTCAAATCATGCTGAACTAAAATTTGAGAATAATTGGTCGCCCAAAATATTTAAAAAAATGAAACAAAGGACATTTGTTGGAACCTAACGCATGACCAAATACGCAGCGTACCTATTGGTTTAGATCACCAGTGAAATAAACCCCTCATATTCTTTATATATAATAATAATAACAATAATAATAATAATAATAATAATAATAATTTAAAAAAATAAATAATAATAATAATAATAATAATAATAATAATAATAATAATAATAATAATTTAGATGGGTGTTAAATAACCACCTAAGGGATATTATATATCCGAAAAATTTACTGGTTTTTATTACCTGTATCAATAACAATGTTACGAACTATCGTACTTAACAAATAGATAACTAAATAAAATAAACATTCAGTTTATCAATATATAAATATGAATTAGAAACGGAAACCAAAACAATAAATTGAACAAATAAATAATTTAATAATTAAAGGATAAGCTCAATTCAATTTAATTATTTTATACAAACAAGTGACATCTCATAAATTACGGCTGTTTCCACTACATTAATAAAACCAAGTTTTTCAAGAATAATAAAATCTCGTTTAAATATAATGAGGTTTCATCAGATCGACATACATTCTTAAATATTTCACGAAAAAGAGCAACTGAAAATTTTTATAACTGCTAACGCTTTTCAAAAATAAAAAAATGCGCTTTTTGAGATCGTGCTTAATCATAAATAAATAATCTAACTGAAATTACGTAAATTCCCAAATCTAAATCTATTAGTATCTAGTTCTATAACCGACTTTGTTGCATAATACACACATTCATATATACATATTTATATATATTTATAAATATATATATATATACTTACACCTATCCATTTATGTATATATACATGCACACACAAGTACCTATATACACATGCATATTCACAAACGCATGTTTACTTATTCATCTATATGTATTTTTTTTACAATATGCGTACCTATACAATTCCATACACATGCATATATATTTATGGTAAAACATTATTTTATATAATAATTCAAATATAAATAATGGAATTTATAATATAAATCCAATTTACAATTTATTTAAGTTATAGTTTAAAGTAGACACAGGGGTGATAACTATTTTTCTATTCATAGAAACAAAAACGAAAAACGAAACTAACTCGAGACGGTCAACTAAAAATCAATTTAAATACAAACATACTACAAAAGTAAAGTAATACAATACAAACAAAATGTCTCGAATACGAGCAACGTGCCAAAACGAATTAAACAACAAATTAAACGTTATATATTCATATATACCACATTATTCATTCACTCACATACATATACATATCGATACATATAAACAAAACGAAAAAACGAGACCAACTCTGTCCGGACGTAGAAAAACAAATTCTGTACATACATCAAGACCAAAGTAATACCAATATAAACGAAATGTCCCAAATACGAACGGTGAGCCAAAGTACAAATTAAACAAGATAAATACTCTATATCTTCATGTGTATCACATTATGGGAAGCATCAAGTGTCTGTGTATATATATATATATATGTGTGTGTGTGTGCGTGTGTGTGTGTGTGTATCGCAGGAGTGGATGTGTGGTAAGTAGCTTGCTTACCAACCACATACTTAAATGATAGGCTTCTGACGAATTTTACACATATTTAAAATTCCAGTGATAGACTGAATCAGGAGACTTCGTAGTTTCTCAAATTGGTATTTAGGCAGTGTTTTACAGATCCCAGTGCTCCAATAATTACAAGTATAAAGCTGAACTTGCATTTTGGATAGAGTAACTGCAGATTTCCTAATATTTTAGCGTAGGTATTCGCTTTTTCACTGATCTTCAGCTTTATGTTAACAACCGTTGGGCAGCTAATTTCCACAACTGTACACAGTTTCTCTTTATCCCAAGTCGTTCTATAACGTCTGTTGTGCTTACATGTTATTGAGGTCTTCACTGGAACATTCCGCCAATACTTCTTTTTACTATGAATGGGTATGGCTTCTACCATACTCTGAGTTCCCATTTCTTTGTTGTCAGGGCTATTCTTCTGACGGATTTCATTATAGAGTGTCCTAGCTACAACATCATGTCTCATGGGTAAATAATATCGTCATGAGATTTTCGGACAGTTGCTTATGATGTGGGTGATTTCTTCGGTGTTAACTCCACAAAGTCTGCATCGGTCGTCCCATTTTACTGCTTTTTCCACATCTCTGTCCCTTTTGTGCGTCAGGTATTTGGTTGATATTTTCTGTTCCTGGATTGCAAACGCATACCCCTCAAACTGCGACGTCGTAATCCGGTTATTGGTCCATGATAGATGCTTTGATGATCAATGTTACTATCATTTCGAAACTTTCTAATAGCGTATTCATGCATAGACTTCTGCACATACGTGTTCATCTTTTCATCTGATGATACATTGCGGTTGAATTGTGCGACTTCCTGGCCTGTATCTAAGGTTATTAGACAAGGAATGTTGCTAAAGATGCTGCCTTCCAAGTCTTATGATGTTATCAGCCTCATGTATGCAAACTTGGTCAAGGGATGCACTTCGACTCTTGGCGGTTGAAATATATTGCCGAAGAGATGTGATATGAAATTCAAAGGTATTTTAGATCGATGTTAAGCCTCTGCCGCTTTGTTTTCGTTTTCGACAGAGGCGGTTTACGTCACTGTTTATGTGGAAATTATGTGTGCTTGTTAGTATTTTTCGGGTTTTCACATCAATGGCTCGGATCTCATCAAGCGTCCAATCAAGCAGCCCAAATGTTGCTATGAGTCCTGGCACAGCAAACACATTTTCGGCCACTGTTTTATTGTATGCAGTGAGTTCTAAAGTCCAAATTTTCTTAATTCAGCTGTAATATTTAATGGTGCGTGTTTTGTTACCGGTGCCATTACAAGATATGTTTTCATCCACCCCTAGATACCTGTAACATTCCTCACCAGATGTAAGGGAAACAGTCAAATCATCGATGGAAATGTTGCTAGAGGTTTACAGAAAGTATAAACATTATCATAGAGAGGCTGTCTCCTCGGAATATTCTTTTGTGATACTCTATTCTAACAGTTATAATACAGTCACTCTATATGTTTAATTTCAAGATGATAGCCCATTCTGAAATCAGGTCAGCTGTAGTTTTGACTATGCTCACTATAACTTTAGCAAGTTGAAGGGATTCTAGTTTCCATGAGTGGGTAACAGAGTCAAAGGCTTTCTTGTTCTCTAGCCACATTGAAACACCAATGCCACTATAATATTCTTGTTTTTATTGCGATGTAAATGCTTCCCACACAATAATATCTCATGTGTCCTTCCATTTTGTTTTTAATTACAAACTATTCCTGCAAATAAAAACAAAATGAAAAGTGGAATAAAACATGCTGGAAAATCATTAATCCTGGATGTATTTCGGCAGGTGAGAATAACACTGGATCTAAGCAGCAAGAAAAATAGTTCTGAGTTCAAATTCCGTCGAGGTCGACTTTGATTCTTTCGGGTCGATAAACGAGTCTATGTTATCGACTAAATCTTCCTTCAATTTGTTAGCCTTCATCATCGTCGGCGGCGGCGTCGTCATCATCATCATCGTCACCACCCTTAAACCGTCTGCCTCTGAGATGTGTATCAATGTTATACCAGAAATCTCTCCGCTCAATATCATTGGCTGATCCTCAGTTTCATATTATGTATCTCTGCAGGTAGGAACAATATAATAGTGAAGCCTTTCTCCTCGATTAAGCTATGGAAGTTTCTAAAATATAACAACTGATATGGCATGTTGTTTAGTAAAATAGCATCGGTGAGTAAACCCTACCCTGCATTGAGCATCATACGGTGAGACAGGTGGAATGTGCCAATAAATCTTCTCTTTTGTCTGATGTTCACAGCACGAACTGTTTTCAGACCTCGTGAAATGTTTGGTGTACGAACAATCCAAGCCATCTTGAAACTCCATCACCAAATTGTGCCAGCTACATAAAAAAGGATGCTGTCAACACAGACTCTGGAGATCAGGTTTGTTAAATTTTGAAGTGTGTATTCCATATCAACCATGTTGTTGAAATCCTTCATAAAATGCTAACAATTTTAGAATTGGATTCAAAGAATTTCTTTTGCTCTTTGTACTCTCTGTCTGTCTGCCTGTCTGTCTCTCTTTAAATAGTATATATTGAATTATGAAAATTTTTTATTGCTTAAAATTTCTCCGTATTTGCAATGTCTGTATATTCAAAGAGAATAAGTCGAATAAGCCTTTGCTGTATACCCAGCATTAAATTTCTCAAATATACAATATCATTAATTATTATAAGACATAATGGATTGTGTTTGGAAACTCAATACAAATTCTATATTCTTTTATTTAAAAATTTGATAACAAAAAAGAGTAAAATGTGTTTCTATATCTATATATATATTTATTTATATATATGGAAAAGAAAGTCAAGAGAGAGACCGATGCATACATATACACCTACAGAAACACATGCATATATATACGTACGTAGAAGGTTGAAAAGGAACACACGAGTTGTATACATGGAAAAGAAAATCAAGGTAGAAAATGCTAAAATAATTTTATAAAAGAACATTTCAGAACCAGTTTCAGTCATTGAGACTTTTTCAACTGTAAGTATGGAAAACAATTAAATTTTGGAAAAATTAAAAGAAGAGATTAAACAAGAGAGACAGAGACAGGCAGAAACAAGGAAAATGTCACTTGTATTTGAACACTATGCAAATATTCTTTTTAAAAACTTACCTTTTAATTTTTCCAAAATTTAATTGTTTTCCATACTTACAGTTGAAAAAGTCTCAATGACTGAAACCGGTTCTGAAATGTTTTTTTATAAAATTATTTTAGCATTTTCTACCTTGACTTGTTTTTCCATGTATACAACTCGTATGTTCCATTTCAACCTTCTACATACATCTCTTATTATAAAAGGCAGATTTTATCTGCCTCCCTTTATATCTTATAGAAATCTACAATATAGGATTTCTTCAATTACAATTTACCTAGCATTTTTAAGAGTAGAATGCATCGGGTCGTGCCAGGTCCAGTTTTTAAAATTTCAACCCCAATTAAGCAAAATTTTGAGAAAACCCACATTCTGGTGTGTATGTCAAATGCTTTTCTTAGTGTGGGATACAGCAAACGCATACGCACACACACACAAACGGAGCGAACTGTTTCACTGACGCTATCACCCTAATTTCTCCTTTCTCTTTGCAAGTCTACCTTACAACACTATTCAAAAAAAAGAAAGCAGCAAACAGAAACAAATAAATACATAACGATTTACTCCTCACACAATTTCTTCAATTAGACTTTACCTATGATTTTTCAAAGAACTTCCATTCGGTCATGCCATACAAAATTTCTTTCAATTTCACCCCCAATTAAGACAAAATTCGAGAAAACTCAATATTTTAACATTTCACTTTGAAGCCTTTACTCTGCCTATTACTCCCACTTCCTCTTTAGACACATAGACACGCTAATATATACGACAGTGTCAATTGTTGACAGACATTGTAAGCTAACGTGTGTGTGTGTGTGTGTGTGTGTGTCTGTGTGTGTGTGTGTATGTGTGTGTGTGCGTGTGTGTGAGGGTGCGTGTGTGTGTGTGTGTGTGTGTGTGTGTGACAGGGATGACCCATTCAGACTGGTCATCCTTTTTGCTAGAAGATCACCTATGCTACACCACTGGTTTTCAGTTCATATTAATCAAATTAATATTAACAAGAAGAAGGACTATTCATTATAATACATCAGTTCCATCGGACAAATGCACAAACATTTGCCATTTTACACATGTATGTAAACAAATTCCTTTCTTTTAGAATTTCAATTCATTTTCTTTTTCAATTCATACAAAGTTATTTAGGACGAATATAACATCTAAAGTTATCTCTAAGAAGCAGAAAGATCGCCCAAAAGTGTATATAGATATTTAAATGTATTTATATATTCATCTATGCACACATGTATGTATAACGTGTGTGTATATATTTCCATAGACGTAACCATTCACTCCGCACAAAGTTTTTTAGGACGAAAATAACACCTAAAGTTATCTCTAAGTAGCAGTCGCCCAAAAGTGTATATAGACACACACATGTATGTATAATGTGTGTGTATATATTTCCATAGAGGTAACCATTCGCTCCATACAAAGTTATTTAGGACGAATATAAGATCTAAAGTTATCTCTAAGAAGCAGAAAGATCGTCCAAAAGTGTATATAGATATTTAAATGTATTTATATATTCATCTATACACACATGTATGTATAATGTGTGTGTATATATTTCCATAGAGGTAACCATTCACTCCGCACAAAGTTTTTTAGGACGGACGAAAATCTTTATATATAAATGAAAGGTTGTGTGTCTGTCTACTCCGATTTAGATTCCTAACTACTCCCACATTTTGCGATGCAGTTTAACAAAAACCGAGTATCTTATAGTCGTGATTCATATCGAGCCCTTCTGGGTATTAGCGCGCGTCTACGATGAGTCTACGATTTTACAAATAATTTACCATCATTTTTTCCCATTTTAATGCATTTTTTTAAAATTAAGGGAAGTAACTCTCAAACTTCACACCAATATGCGTGCTCATATGCGACGTAATATCACATCAGTAGCATTTCCTCACACCCTCATTGCACTTGGCGAAGGCAAAATACCAGGGGATGAAAATGGTAATATTGCCATCGATTCCATTTGTACCATTGTTAAGACGCCTTCTGATCACAGAGATGCAGTGTTCCAAGATCTACAAGCTAATTATCAGAATATGGATTGGATTGGCAAAAAGGCTATACTGGCCCCAAGGAATAAAACTGTTCACCATATTAATGATGAAATGCTAAAACTCATTCCTGGGGAAGTCTATGTATATCAGTCTATCGATACAACTCCTGACCCAGAGGACGTCATCAACTATCCAATAGAGGTACTCAATTCCTTTGAGCACCCCGGACTACCACCACACATTCCCAAACTTAAAGTTGGTGCCCCTATAATGCTCATCAGAAATTTGGTTCCCCCAAAACAATGCAATGGCACACGTTTGATCGTTAAGTCCTTATCTGCCAGCGTAAACTTATATCAATATTTGCCTGAATAATCAACAGTACTTTCAAGTAATTCAGCCCCGAGCAACGCCGGGCAATTCTGCTAGTATATATATATATGCATGTGTTTCTGTATGTGTATATGTATGCATCGGTCTCTCTCTCACTCTCTCTCTCTCTCTCTCTCTCTATATATATATATATATATATATATATATATATATATATATATGTATGTGTGTGTGTGTGTATGTATATGTTAATAAGTATACTCACACACACATAAACGCACACATCATATCTCATTCCTAAAAGAAATATGTGTGTGTGTGTGTGTGTGTGTGTGTGTGTGTTATACCTTTCTTACATTTAAAATTATTTCCAAATGACAATGAAAAAAAATAAAACTGCTACAATAACATTCACATTAGCAGCAACGAAATTGGTTATTTATTTGACTCAATGCTTCAGAATGTCCCTCAGAAAGAATACAACAAAATGTTCTAATTAGATTTTTGCATACTTTTTTAAATTCTTGCATTTCTCATCAATATTCTCATCTCTTTTCTTTGCCATTACACGCACAAAAAAACAATTGTAATAATAATAATAATAATAATAATAATAATAATAATAAGATTCAGTACCAATGCCCTGATGCAGTACCAATGCCCTGATGCAGTACCAATGCCCTGATGCAGTACCAATGCCCTGATGCAGTACCAGGCAGTGGCTCTCATGGCGTCTGATCTTAACTGATTGGAAGTGTTATCATGTACATTGTTCTGTCTTGGTATAAAAGATGGGCTACAGCAAATATTCTGCTCAATACCACATATTTGCTTGTCAGTTGTTTGACCTTAACCAGTTGAGCATGTCCCTTAGTGGCTGACGATATGTGCATCTCTGATCACGAGCAGAAGTAGTGGGGGAGCATCATAGCCATGTGTTGAGAAGGATTCTTTGGGGTTTGAATAATTCACCTCTGGAGATTGGGGTGGTTTTTTCAACATCCTTAAACAACCCTTATTCAGGGACCGTTTGAGCGGGATGGGCTACTCAAGCTGAAGAAAATTCTAACTGGGCCCCACCTGCAAGGTCATGTGCAGTTTATCTTGATATGAGATCACCATGTCGCGCACATATGGTTGTGATGCATGTGCCTGGTATGCCCTTATCAGACGGGTAGTCATGATGGGTATATTGGGCTTCATATATTTTAGCCCAGGGTCACTTTGATGGCATGAACTGCTCTCTCACTCAATAATAATAATAATTATAATAATAATGATAATAATAATAATAATAATAACAACAATGATGATGATAGTGATGATGATGATGATGATGATGATAATAATAATAATGATGATGATGATGATGATGATGATAATAATAATAATAATAATAATAATAATAATAATAATATAATAATAATATTAATAATAATAATAATAATAATAATAATAATAATAATAATAATATTAATAATAATAATAATAATGACCAAGCTTTGGCCATGCACTACGAATGAGTGTCTCCGCTGTGCCGCATGCGCAATAGAGTGGATGAAATCATTGCCCATATCACGAACGAATGCCCTAGATTTGCCCAAAACCACTACAAGTTGTGGTGACACGATCAGGTAGCGAAAGTGCTACATTGGAGACTGTGTGAAAAGTGGGGCCGGAGAGTAAGAAGACATGGTGTGAGCAGAAGCAGCAGAGACTGGTGGAGTCGGAGACTAGCAAAATACTCTGGAATTTCCCAATCCAAACAGATCAGGTGCTAGAGCATAACAGACCGGACTTAGTGGCGGTGGACATGATGCACAACGTATGCTATATAGCTGATGTTGCATGCTTCTTTGACCCACGAATGGTCAAGATGGAAAGATAGATAAATACAACCCTGTTAAGTACAAAATAGCCCGGCTTTGGAAATTGAAGAAAGTGAAGATAGTTCCAATCATTGTTGGTTCCTTGGGAACAGTATCAGAAGGCGTAAAGAGGAATATAAAGGAAATTGGAATAGAGAGCCCTATTATAAAAGGTTTGCCTCCTTGGCACGGCTAGAATAATCAGGAAAGTATTAGCTGAAAAGAATGGATAGCATGGTACCGTAGGCTGCAGGTAGCAAGCCCGCTACGCATGTAAGACTCCAGGAGCTCCAACAAAACCTTTGATAAAGAGAAATAACAACAACAACAATACTAATAATCGACTACACATAATTATTAAAGCCGGTGGGAAAATACTTGTAGACTAATTGATATGTGTTCCAACTGATAAAAATATATCTGTAAAGAAATTTGACAAATTGAGTCAAGAAAAGGAAAAAAACATAGAATCCCTCAAATTTTTAAATTAGAAGAATTTGGAGCATGAGAACAGTAAAGGTCATGCTTATAATAATTTGTGCGTTGGGAACAGTAAACCAAGATATAGACTGAAGGAAATTTAAATAGAATGCCCAGTAAGCTCCTTCAGAAAGTTTGTCTCTTAGGGACAAGGATTATAAGGAGGGTTCTAAGCACTTGAAAGAGTGCCGAAAACTTGTAGATACCTAAGGTTACAGGTAGTCACTCACTACCCACATAATTCCTACCAGGAATAAGACCAAGCATGGGCCGGCTTCTCATCTTAAGTGATCGGAAGTGTTTTGTCTTGGTATAAAAGATGGGCTACAGCAAATATTCTGCTCAATACCACAGATTTGCTTGTCAGTTGTTTTACCTTAACCAGTTGAGCATGTCCCTTAGTGGCTGACGATATGTGCATCTCTGATCACGAGCAGAAGTAGTGGGGGAGCATCATAGCCATGTGTTGAGAGGAATTCTTTGGGGTTTGGATAATTCACCATTGGAAACATGGGTGTTCCGTTCAACATACTTAAGCAACCCTTATTCAGGAACCTTTTGAGTGGGATCGGCTACTCGACCTGAAGAAAATTCTAACTAGGCCCCACCTGCAAGGTCGTGTGCTGTTTATCTTGATATGAGATCACCATGTCACGCTCATATGGTTGTGATGCATGTGTTTAGTGTACCCTTTATTAGGTGGGTTGTCATGATGTGTGTATTGGGCTTCATGTATTTGTACCCCTGTATCACTTTGATGGCATGTACTGCTCCCTTACTCACTAATAACAATGATAATAATAATAATAATAATAATAATAATAATAATAATAATATAATAATAACAACAACAATAATAATAATAATAATAATAATAATAATAACAATAATAATAGTGATAATAATAATAATAATGATAATAATAATAATAATAACAATAATAATAATAATAAGCAGGAGGAGGGGGGATGAGGAAGAGAAGGAGAATGATGATGATGAGTATACAATAACCCGCCACTCGAGTGTCTTAGTGTAAATAAAAGTCTACATTATACAGGATTGCCCGAGTGAGGCTGAAAACTGCTAGACAGCTTGAGTTATTCTAACTGGAGATTTTTAAAATCTTCCACTTCAGAAAGGAATGTTGTGTCCATGAATTATTGCAGAGTTTTTGAGAGTAATGGGTGTGATGGGAGAGGTGTCTTCCAACAGAAAGGACTTTTCTATAGGACGCCACTCGGTTGTTTTAAATCAATGATGTTGAAAGACATTGACTAGATGAGATAATTAAGTTAGAACTGGTCAAAGAACTGACCAGTAAGTCGACAAAATTACCAGAGGTTTCA
>NC_043013.1:57111252-57121252 GCF_006345805.1 Octopus sinensis
AATCTGCCAACTATGATGGGAAATAAAGGGATTGTTTCGCAAATCAAAACCCTCTAAATTCATGAACTATACGGTGGGGAAATCCAGAGTTAATCCTCGTTTCCAGAATTTTAACAAAAAAAAAAAAAACGAAAGGTGATCTATAAATACAAAATTCAATATCCGCGAAATAATCATATTTTTTCGCATTTTCTTCTCTAAAAACCTTCCTGATTACCTCCCTTGAAATCCCCAAAAATATGGCCGCGGCCTTCGGGCTAAAACATTTTAAAGGATTTTTTAAGGATTTATTAAGTCCAGCCGTTTAACTGTGAAGAGGGAACAGACAGGCGGACATAACGCCCATTATAATATGATTTCAAGTTAGCATAAAAAAATTATGCTTCTAAATACCGTAAAGCATATTTTCTGACGAAATTATTATTCTGCCATTTCATCTAACAATATAACCTGATGAGTTTTTATATAAAATACTGGTGTGTTCAGCTTATATATTAAAAACACAAACGTGCAACACATGAGCAGAAGTGTTTTATCTGAGAGAAACATCGGAAAGAGAAAAGACACAGAACTTCACTCAGGACTTCACTGGATTTCCAGAATCAATGTATCGACATGATTTAGTCTCCTCAGTGGTGTTCTGACTTAAACTTTGTCCGGTAAACAAGGCATTCACTTAATTTGTACAGAAGCTATCAAGGTTAGAATTTTGTATAATTATATGTACATGAAATAGGGCAGTGAGCTGGCAGAATCGCTAGAACACTGGGCCAAATATAGTAGTAGCATTACGTCCATCTTTACATTTTGAGTTCAAATCCCATCGGGGCCAGGTTCGATAAAATAGGTACCAGCTGAACACTGGGGGTGAAGTAATCAATTTGCTCCCCTAACCATATATTGTTGGTCTTTTGCCAAAATATGAAACAAAGGTGGCGATGTCGCAGAATCGTTAGCACAGGTAAAATGTTTTGCAGCATTTCGTCCGTTCCTACAGTTCAAATTCTGCCAGAGGTCAATCTTTTCGAGGTCCATAAAATACGTACCAGTTGTGCACTGGGGATGATGTAATCCACTTAACACCTTCTCTGGAGCTGTTGGTTTTGTGCCAAATTTTGAAACTAAAATATGCACATGGAACAGCATAAGATTAAAATTCTTGTATATATAATATTTATGAGCATATAAATGTTGAAAATCACTATCTATCTATCTATATACCTATCTGTCTGTCTGTCTATCTATCGATCTATATGTCTGTCTATCTATCGATCTATCTGTCTGTCTATCTATCTATCTATCTATCTATCCATCTATCTATCTATCTATCTATCTATCTATCTATCTATCTATCTATCTATCTATCTATCTATCTACCTATCTATGTAACTTGCTAGCTACGTTCCACGTTTCGATACGCACAAATGTTAAACACACTGGTACTTTAATCTAAGGTTGTTTTAAGTGTGTATATTTTTGTCGTTACCTAGTTCTCGCTTCCGTGCACTTAGTGGTGCTCGGAGTGAGTAGAACAACAGAAAGATGTCAAAGCTCTTTGATTTTTTGGCAAAATTTACCTGCAATAACTTTAGGTTTCATTGAGAATGAGATAAATCAGTGTGAAGAATCGATAATATTTATTTCTGTGATTCCTGAAGTGGTTTTAACATTTTAAACTTTGATAAGCAGGCAGATGGGATTCTTTGAAATAGAAGATCGGATTCATGATGTGAAATTCTAATCCCTGTTTAGGAAAATATCAAAGAAGATATCGAAGTTGAATGAGTGAATCCCTGAGTATTTATTTGATATCAGTTCTGTTTTGTGTCATTCTATGTATTCTTTAATGAGATAACAATGACTTCTCGACACGTAAAACAATAATTTTGTAATCTGAAGAAAAATAAATATCTTGTGCTATTTTACTTGCACTTCCTGTCACGTGACAGCTACTTCCCCTATAGAATGAAAGGTATGACTTCATGGGTATTCTCTGCTTTCGTTAATTAACAATTTTATTTTTGTTTTTGTTTTTATATTTATCGCATTGTTGGAGAGAGTCAGTGAGAGACGCGGGGAAAGAAAAAGACAAGGAAAAGAAACAAAGAGAGGGTGAGAGACAGAAAGAATGGGGGAAGAGAGAAGAAAAGGAGAACAAAGAGAGGGTGAGAGACAGAAAGAATGGGGGAAGAGAGAAGAAAAGGAGAACAAAGAGAGGGTGAGAGACAGAAAGAATGGGGGAAGAGAGAAGAAAAGGAGAACAAAGAGAGATGGAGAATCATTCTGAATTCTTGTCAGATTTGTTCTTTTGTCATTTATATTATTATTTTCATAGATTTTCAAGCATTTTATTCTTTCATTTTAAAGTAAAATATATATTTGTTTGCTTCGTGTTAATTTTCTCGAATTTCAAGATCTAAGTCCTATTTTTTTCTTTGTGCTTTTCATGTGTTTTGTGCAAAAGTATTTTAAAGTTAAAAACTGCCTCGAATTACATGATGAGATGGTGTCATACTATTGTTTTCAGTGAACAGGGTAAGTTTAGGTGTAAAAACCGCATATTGCTGAATTGTCAATTCTACCGCTCTGACATGAAATTCAATTATGTATTTACCATGAATTACAAACAGAAAACAGAGAGACGCAGACGGAAAGAGAGAAAACAAGAATTTAACATTAGAAAAGATTTGTGAATTTATCTTTTAAATTTATTACGTTTAGTTGAAATATTTTTCTCTAAGATCCCCCCCCCCAAGAAACATATGCTACTCAAATTCGTTCAATATTTATTGTAACTGCCTTCTGTTTAATTTTTTTCCCTTTAGGTGAAGCAGGTTAGCTCAATGGTTAAAGTATCGAGCATAAGAGTCAAAGGTTTTGAGTGACATAACATCACAGTTTTCAAATTTCGCCTTTCTTTTAGTTGTGTTATGTGAAATAAGGAAATCTGGTTGGAAAATCGATTTTAGGAAACCCTGCAACGAAGTTGATTGATTTGGATATAACGTTTGGTTATGTTTAGAAAGGAATCTTTCGGAACTAACTATTTGTCTCGAGTGAAAAGTCGGTCCCGATACATAAGATTTCTCCTCTCCACATGGCAGACAAACTTATCCAAAGGAAAACTTCTAAGGTTTCCTGTGTTGCTCTATGCAAGTGATTATGATTAACGAACTGTGAAATACTAGTTTAGAAAATTTTCGAGATTGGGTTTGGGTTTTCTACCCACTTTAAATTTGTTTGTCAAGTAAGAGAAGAGTATGGCCCACCCTGGGAAACGTTATGCAGTAAATTTCTCTACAAGAAAAATCCAAATATCCTTCAGCTCACATCCTGCCATCGCAAAAAGGAAGAGCAGACCAGGTAATATATTCTTTATTCATTCAATCTGAATCTAAGGCATCGAAGTCTTTTGGTTAAGTTTTGACCTTCATTGTCAACAACAAAAACAACTTTGTAAGTTTGGATCTGCTTGATTCCAACTAATTTAGAATAACACAATCATAGCAACGTTGAAGGAGGTCGCAGCAGCAGAAACCTCTAAGAGTTCCACCGTGGCAATTACAAAAAGGAAGCACACGCAG
Source organism: Octopus sinensis (assembly GCF_006345805.1). Classification (NCBI taxonomy): domain Eukaryota; kingdom Metazoa; phylum Mollusca; class Cephalopoda; order Octopoda; family Octopodidae; genus Octopus; species Octopus sinensis. Next base: position 57,114,837 of record NC_043013.1, read on the forward strand.
GTTGGTGTTGTCTTTGATACCCTATGCCTAAAACAAAAAAAAACTGAATGATCAATAACGGATTATCGTTAATCAGAAGTCTGATGCTATATTAAGGTCAGTGTGCGGACTAAACAACAACAGCAACGCTTACTACTACTACTACTACTACTACTACTACTACTACTGTTACTAATACTGTTGCTCCTGCTGCTGCTGCTGCTGCTACTACTACTACTACTACTACTACTACTACTACTACTACTACTACTACTGTTACTAATACTGTTGCTGCTGCTACTACTTAACATCAGCTCTAACTACAGCATCAGTAACAATATTAGCAGCAACGATTAAATTGGGTAAACAGAATGGAACGACCGATAAAAGTGAAAGGCAAAAAAGAAACATTAAAAATACCACCTGTTACAGGTGCATCAAGGAAACCTCTATGTGGTTACTCACTCTACTAGAAATAGCAGTCCACAAACCTGGAATCACATACCACTTTGGTTGGTGTAACATTAGAAAGAAATACTTTGCATTTAATGCAAAATATCTCTTCGTAGTTAAAATGTCTTTGATTATACGTTTGGTGAATTAGAACTGAAGTAGGGTTAAATAATAACACCACCACCACCATCACCACTAACACCACCACCGCCACCACCACTAACAACACAATACGCTTGTAATTTCACAAAACATGTCACATCGAACAATAGACCCAGACTACAAATGATCAGATTTGCACTGACTTATCTGTATTTCTTAACATTGAAAGTACAATTTAGTGTGACTTAAAGAGAGACTGCAGTAGATAATTTAGTTCTAGAAACATTTTCTCTCAATAAATTGCTGTTGAAGAGACTATTATATTTGTAAATAGTGTTGCTAAAGATTAAAACGTCTTGGCTATAGAAACGACAGCTTTCATCTTTGTGTACAAGATTCGTACATTGTCGTTTCTACACATTTCGTAACTAAGAAGTGTGAAGCACTTTCGGAAAGTGTAAAGAACGAATAAACTCTCTGAAGTCAGAAACCTCAGATTTCTTTGTTTCAAACCAAAACATTTGATATGCTTGTCTACCAGTCCTTAGCAGTAACGACAATGTTTGACCCCTAATACTTAGCGTAGCCAGTTGTTTTACATTTTCTGAAGATGATTTACTTCAATGGAATCTTCTCATTAGATTAATTTTTACTGGAAACTTTTCACATCATTATAATCCAACCATGAAAGGTACTCAGCCTCATGGTTGCTGTATACTCTGCCTCTTGATCCAGCTCTGCTGAATTTAGAGATGTTGAGGGAAAAACCCTCTCTCACTTATGTATGAGAAGACCAGGTTAAATTAGATCACAGACACCTCTCCTATGGCATCGGATACTACAGAAATCGAAATGATCATCCCTGAACTGAATAAATACCGGATTGTAATCGATATATACATTAACGAAGAAAAGTCAGTGAGTTTGTAGCTGAACGTTTGTTGAAGTAAAGCCATAATCAGTTGTTTCGTGGATTGGCCGAAAGTCCTGTTGAAATGGAGTCTTGCTCAATAAACCCTTCACATGGAATATAACTGGGTAAAATTATTGTGAACACGGCTTGACACACGACGACATCGACTGAGAGGAAGTTACCCGACAATGTAGAGGTTGTGATTCTGAATAGTTGTTTCAGTTTTCAACTGATCAGGTTGTAGTGCCTTGTGATGTATTAAGATTGTCCCATGAGCAAAGATTCTTGAACAGTGACAAGGCGTGAGGGGCCACTTGTGAGGCACGATATACTGCCAGTTACTGCATCGCCTGAAGTGCACATATGGATCAAATGTTGACCCGGATCGGATAACTATTGTCGAGAATGTTGATCAGTTCCCACAATTGTCTTCCAGTCAGCTAACAAGGCAGGCAGTATAACTTATCAATGTAAGTTAGTGATTGGTGAGAGTGATGACATTCTTTAAGAAATTCTGGACTTCAAGGAAAATCAAGCTGACAGTTTTTTCCAGTGGTTTTCCAGTCATGTGACTATAGAAAATTTCCAGAAACTGGGAATATTGGCAGAATGGGAGCAATGATCATCAAAATATTGGCTCCTATGTGAATGTTTTGAGAGATGGGTGAAAATAGTGGGAATTGCCCTTTTGAGATATTCTAATATCTATAGATGGCTGTAACCTAGAGAAGAGATCTAGGAAAGGATAGTTATTATGGTCAAGCTATTCTTGCACCTGAGAGTTTCCATGATAGTAGCAAATAAAGTTCATCACCGTCATTATTATTATTATTATTATTATTATTATTATTATTATTATTATTATTTAGTTATTATTATTTTATTTTTTCTTATTATTAGTTTGACTCAAATAAAAACTACAAAATGTTACTGTTGTAGCTATGCGAACAGGAAAGATTCGGCATCAGCCAACATCAGTTACCCTTATGCTCAAATTTCTTACACATTCTTTCTTCCTTTCTCTTCTTCTATCCCTCACTCCCCCTCTCTCCTTTTTCTCTCTCACCATATCTTTCTTTCTCTCTTCCCCTCTCTCCTTATTTGTCTTTTTCTTTAATTTCTTTTATAAATTTTATTTATTTTGCATTCATAAATTGTATAATTTAAAAATAAAAAGTCTGCTTTTATTCATTTGTAATATTTATATATTCTTTTTTTTTAACAAAGAACATCTCTCCCTCGGGCCCAGTTTAAATCGATTATATTGGATTTTGTTTGTCTTTTTTGTTTGATTCTAACTTGAATTGTTCCAAAACATCAGACATAATTTCCACCTGAAGCTTTCCTCTGACATTCTAAGTCTTTTATTATTCTAATGTTATGGCATAAGTCTGCTAACAATGGACATTAAAACTTCGCCTATTCAATTATGTCTTACATTAAACTGAAGCGAAACATGAAAAGCAGACATTTTCCCGCCATGTTCTTCTGCCGCCATACACACTTGATGCAGTGTTTTAGAGTCTACGATGGTGGGACGCAGGTTAAGATATTTTTCTTTTGTTTTTTTTTTTAAGTAAGGTGACTAATACAAATGAGGATCCATACATACATGTGTATTTCTCTCTCTCTCTCTCTGTATATATATATATATATATATATATAGCAAGAGAGAAAGAGAGAGGGGGAGGGACAATGAGATAGATAGATGGAAAGAGATAGAAAGATATATATGAAGAAATACAGATCTATGTATAGATCCTCATTTGTATTAGTCACCTTAGGTGTATATTTGTATGCATTCGTGTGTGTGAATGTGAATATGTGTTTAATATTATTTTTATACCAGTTTACAGATTTATAGTTATATAAAACAATGCACAAATAAATCAATATATTTTACTGTATTTGTGATAGTTCGTTAATGCCCTTCTTCTTACCAACAAGCACATTCTCTCTCTTCATCTCTCTCTCAGATATGCATGTATACAATGTAAGCCTACCAACATGTATGCATACATATATGTAGTAGTGGTGGGGATATATTTTTATGTTCAATTACAATAAAAACAATGTTACATTCATCTGATGGGTTACTCTATGCTTTTGCAGAGTTCACATTTATTATTTTTAAGCAAGAATATTTGGCAGTGACTTGGAAATATCGGCCAATTAAGCAAACGTTCTTCTGCCATTCAGGCGATGGCTTCAGTTGAAACTTCGAAGTCACTATCAATGATAGTCTTCCTTCATTATAATCAATACTCACACACACCCACATATATTTATAAACGTGACAGAGGGTACTCAGTAGTACCAACATTTCTAGAAATAAGAGTAAAAACAACCCAACAGCCACAGATGCACAGAGACAAGTTCCCTAACGGACATAGCCAGATCCCCGATGATTTCGAATGCTAGAGCATCTTAATTCTCATCGGTGGGTCTTATCGCGCCTAGAGTTAAACTCAACCCATCTTGTTAGCTCATAAGAAATCCGTTGAACTCATACGCTTATTTCAAAAAACGGTAGAAGTGGCTTTTGGGATTGTTTTAGCTCTTATGTAATGAATAATAATTATAGGCGCAGGAGTGGCTGTGTGGTAAGTAGCTTGCTAACCAACCACATGGTTCCCGGGTTCAGTCCCACTGCGTGGCATCTTGGGCATGTGTCTTCTGCTATAGCCCCGGGCCGACCAATGCCTTGTGAGTGGATTTGGTAGACGGAAACTGAAAGAAGCCTGTCGTATGTATATATATATATATATATATATATATATATATATAGATATATATATAGATATATATATATATATATGTATGTGTGTGTATGTGTTTGTGTGTCTGTGTTTGTCCCCCTAGCATTGCTTGACAACCGATGCTGGTGTGCTTATGTCCCCGTCACTTAGCGGTTTGGCAAAAGAGACCAATAGAATAAGTACTGGGCTTACAAAGAATAAGTCCCGGGGTCGATTTGCTCGACTAAAGGCGGTGCTCCAGCATGGCCGCAGTCAAATGACTGAAACAAGTAAAAGAGTAAAAGAGAAAAAGAGTAAATAAATGATATTCAAGAAAATAAATACTCCCAGAAACATTTAGGGTTATTCCCTTACAGACAGGTGCCGGTGAGTAATTTGCGCCTAAATTTCATTATAGGTATTTGTAACAGAAAATTGCCGATTGGTCGCTGATTCTAAGGAAAATGGTGCAAAAAAAAAAGAAGTGCAGCTAAAATTGCTCTTAAAAATCTTTTTTGTAGGAAACGTTAAGGAATATTCTGGCCCTTCGCTATTGCTAATTTAATAACAAACTTTCGGTAACATTTTCAAAGCTTTCTCTGTCTCCTGTGTACTACACCATAAATTTAAGAAAGTTTTCGGGTCTCTAAAGGAAGAGATTGTTTTTTTCCGTATCCTAAAAACACGGGCAGAAAGAATTGTACCCTCCTTGGTCACACAATTCATTGACTTTCAGTGTCATAATATAGTCATATCTAAATATTCGGTGTTCCAAGTGACATAGGAAATTGAAGTGAAACTAGAACTAGGTTACTCGACAGCATTGTCCAGTAACGAAGATCGTGTCTATTTGTTGTTGTTACCCCAAACAAAGTAATATTTCTACTACTTCGTTATATCAGGTTTTGCGTGTATCTTGTGATAAGAAACCCTCAATTATTTCGTCGTATGAGTCAGCTTGTGAAGAGTTTTTCGTTATCTGATTTTCGGAGGCTAAATGTTTTGTGGTTATTTGACGCAATACATTAACTGACTGAAGGATCGCTAAATGATCAGATAGCACTCGAATACCCCTCCAGTAATACACTTCCATTTTAAGAAAGTAAGGTTTTCTAGTCAATGCAGATTCAGTTAAATCGTCTCTGAAATCATAGCATCCAGTTTGACAGATGACCTAAGGGATCAGAACTAATCTTCAACTAAACAACAACAACAACAACAAGATCCGAGAATAATTTTCTCAGTACTGGAAGGGCGAAATGGAAATACTATTTGTCCAGCATTGTAAAGAGTCTACGAGCCGGTGCTTCAAATATTTCGCTGATCCCTTACACAGTAGAGACAAGACAAGAACGGGTGAGGGGGGAAGGGGAGGTGATGGAATAAGAGAATGCGAGGGAGGAACAGGGGAGGAGGTAAAGTTGAGTCAATCAACCTCAGAACTTGACAGATTTACAGATTTTGTGTTTATCGAATCCAGAGATGAACCGAAAAGTCGATTGTTGCAGGCTCGAAGGAATTTGATCAGACACATCGACGCCAAATTTGTATTCATCCTGTAAGTACCACACACACACACATACACACACACGCACACACACACATATGCTCACATACAAATGCATCGAAACACAATAAATATAAAAACAAGCATATACATAGAATAGCAGAGGTAATCCATGTCAGAATGTCTATCACAAATACTACAGATAACAAAATGGAAATCATTCTACAAATCTACAAAACGATCGTCAGATATAAACAAAATTTATGAGTGAAGAATACTAGTCACCCTTAAAAACTTACAATAAATACGTGCTTTATTGGAAACACGGTTAATCTTTATCACACTGACTAATGTTAACCCACACACACGTGTTTGCTTCAGGAATGGAAAAATTACAATTTCTGCAAGAATTCCGTTTCCAAATAAATACCGAAGCTCATCTTATAAGAGCAAGCAATTCCGTTGTTGCCATGGACGCTTCCCTTACCTTTTGTTAACCACGTGACAAACCTAATCAATAAATGAATGAAATCTACAGAATCTTTAACCATCGCATACATATAGTTCATATCTTGATTCCAGTCATCTCGCAGAAGCTAAATAAACGTTAAGCGAACGAGGAGGTTTTCTGTAATACAACTTAATACTAGAAGGAAAACTTAACAAGAGGTGGCTTTAACGATAACAGATTTCACACCACGGCCTTCAGCTTCGACCCTAATAC
>NC_043013.1:57126252-57128752 GCF_006345805.1 Octopus sinensis
ATATATTCATATATATATATATATATATATATATATATATATATATATATATATATATATATATATATATATATAATTATATATATATATATATATATATCATTGCCGATATAGGGTGAAAGATTATTAATTTAATAAAATCAACAAATTTCACCCACTAGTTTTTCGGTATGGAAAAGGACCATATTCGGTAAAAACTTATACTAACACTTTTTTATATATATGATTATAACAATAAGTGTTTAGCAACGGTATGTGGTCAAGCAACTTGTTGCTAAACCCTTATTGTTTTATATATATATATAAATATACGTTCATGTGTGCATCAATCAATGCGAGTTATGTTAGAGAGATAGTATGTACGTATACACAGGGTAGCATACAGTAAAATTTTGATATTACAGTATGTGATATGAGAGAGATTTGACTACTATTTTTATTCGATGCAATCGATCTGTACATGCAATATGTATAAATATGTGTGTGTGTGTCTATATATATAAAGAGCAATCAATATACACACGTGAGTCACATACAGCGAGAATTTTAACATGGAAGCAAATATATTAGACCTCGCTTTCCTCATGTTTATTGTACTCAATGCAATAGGAATAAAAAATATAATTTAGTCAGATTGTTTCCTTTTCTCCTCTTCGCTGAGAACTACGTCCAGGCATTAAAGCATGGCCTAAAATTCAGAAATGCAAACGTCAATGTAGGAAAGACGTGTTTTAGTTCGGAGGAGAGACCACGGGATTCTACTGCAATCTGGGAACTGAGCATGTTTGATATGCAAAAAAGAAGTATGTGGGAGTTCTACACTCTGCACTCCAAAGAGACAATTATAGAAAAGGTGTAAATTTATAAAGTGCAGTTGGATCCTTTCATGTATGTTGTCTTTAAAAGAGTAAACTTTGTTGCAAATATTGGAGCCCCCCCCCACATCATTGAAAGAAATCTTCCTTGTTTATGGCCATTATCATAGATCAGAAACCCAGGTATGCATGGAAGACACGTAGTTCGCAGTATATAATGTTTGTCATGTTATCTTGTACATACACACCAATAGAATCATGCTCATATCCCGTACATACACACACACATACACATACATATATATATAGGGAGAATTCACAAAAAAAGACGAGGACAGGTGGTGTAGACAACAAACAGATGTATTAGTTTAACGCTCGGGAAGTGAAAGAGTCTTTAACGTTTCGAGCCTATGCTCTTCCACAGAAAGGAACACAAAGAAACAGGGAGAGAAAATAATGAATGTGTAGTGGCTAGCAATCTATCATGGCAAATACTGGACAGAAGGGTCACACAGGAGAGCTAGGGAGAAGTTGTGCGTGCGTGTGTACAAGAGAGCATTATGTGCGTGTGGAAGAGTGCTGGTGACCTTGATGTGTGCGTGTGTGCATGTGTAGGTGTGTGGATGATGGTGTGGGTGCTGTCAAGTTGTTAGTGGTAGTGTGTGCGTGGTGGTGTGATGTAATGTGATGTTGTGTGGTATGATTGTGTGTGGTGTGGTGGTGTTGGGATGTGGAGAAAGCAAGGGTCGGGTGTGGGTTAGGCTGAGGGTGGATGTAGAGGTGAGGTATGTGGGAGTGAGTGTAAGGGATGGAGGGGTGACGATGAAGGGAGAGGAAGGGAGGTGGGTAGGAGTGAAGAGAAGAAGGAGATGGAGCAAGAGAGGAGAGGTGGGTGGGAGGAGAGGGGAAGAGGATTAGATGAAAAGGGGGGAGTCGAGCCCATGTGATGCAAAGGAGCGAAGAGAGAATATTAATCAATCCCTGTTCAAGGCGAAGACAGGAGTCCGGATGAAAACTGTTCATCCACCACCAATCAGCCTTACCCTTACATACAAAGACATATACAGACATATATATGGATATATATATATGCATACACACACATTTATATACATACGTTTATATATATGTACACACACATGGATGGAGATATATATATATATATATATATAATATATATATATATATATATATATATATATATATATATATATATATATTATATATATATATGTATATATATATATATATATATATATATATATTATATATATATATATATATATATATATATATATATATATATGCACACACATATACAGACATATGGATGGATATATATATATATACATATATATATATATATATATATAATATATATATATATATATATATATATATATATATACATATATATATACAGACATTATGTGGATGGATATATTTATATACATATATATATATTATATATATATATATATAAACTACGTTTGCGTGCGTTATCATTAGTATAATGACCTTCATGAGACACAAGATACATACATACATACATACATACGTGTATATGTGTGTGTATATGTCTTTACATGCGTGTGTATATATAAGCAGGAGAGAGAGAGAAAGGGAGTGAGGAAGAGAAAAGGGGAGAGAGAGAGATGTTCACATAAAACATATTCAATCAGTAC
>NC_043013.1:57133752-57136252 GCF_006345805.1 Octopus sinensis
AATAGTGGTAGTAAAAACTCATCAATAGCAAAAACAGACCCAAATATCACATAATTAGAAGGGATCTTTTCGGTTTGACCGGCAGTTTTTTAAAATAATGTCCACGTAACTAAACACTTTTAAACTTCGTATACTGGTAGAATGTGTTTATAACACATCTTTTTCTCTTGGCTTTATTGAGAAAATTCTATAGTTTGTAAGATATTTGTTGTTTTTTTCTTCAATTTCTGCAATTCCAACCAATCAATGACGTCTATTGAAGTGAAGACATTCTGTGCCGTATGAATATGTCCCTCGTTTAAGAAACAGATTGGGTTTATTTACATTTCTGAAGACAAAAAGAAGCCCTTCCCCCACCCCTAACCCTAACCCTAACCCTAACTAACCCTATCTCTAACCCTAACACTAAAACAGATTGAAATGCAATAGATCGATACTAGGGTCATAATTATGGGTGACAATTTCATATGACACAGCTAGAACAAACTGTTCAAATCGAAAAGATCTTTAGAAGTACAATACAGACACTAAGAAAGTACGCTTAGAAGTACAATGCAGACATAAGGAAGTGTGATTGGATGTTGACCATCAATGGAATACTTCCATTTGATTAAATTAACATAAATTAAGAAAGTGCTTTGCTGATAATCTGTTGAGTTTAAACATCGAATTTCACTTGAAAATCCAATGCGGGATTTACAAACAACCACAACGTGGAAAAGTGCAGAGGGCAGAGATAAGATAAGTGCGTATATATCACATTTTTCTACATTTCCCTTGTATATCATAAGTAGTAATACTAATAAGTCTAATGGTAATCAAACTGCTATACTGGAGGCAGACTTGATGATGATAATCTGCATGGAACTGAAATCATAGCAGTATCGGTCGGACATATAACAGAGTTCACAAGGAACACTCGTTGACGATCGGGTAATTACTTTCCCTCTTTCTCAGGAGCCACATTCAAAATGTTGTTATTATATATATATATATATATATATACTAGCAGTATCGCCCGGCGTTGCTCGGGTTTGTAAGGGAAATAACTATATAAGCATTTTTAGAGAGTTATAGCCAAAAAATAGCAAAAAATGCATTAAAAATTGAAAAAAAATTAAGGTAAATTTTTTTTTAAATCGTTGACACATCGTAGATATTTTTAGAGAGTTACTTCCCTTATATAAAAGCGAAAAAAATGCATTAAAATGGAAAAATATGATGGTAAATTTTTTTAAAATCGTAGACTCATCGTAGACGCGCGCTAATACCCAGAAGGGCTCGATATGAATCACGACTATAAGATACCCGCTTTTGGTTAAACTGCACCGCAAAATGTGGGAGTAGTTACGAATCTAAATCGTAGGAGACAGACACACAACTTCACTCTTATATAAAGATGCTTTTTTTTTTTCAGTCATAGAGTTAGATTTATGAAGGTCTTCAGTAGAAAATCCTTCGAATTCTGACTCGCTGCTTGATATAATGAAATTCGTATCCATTTTTTGTCAGAATTACAAATTTTGAAAACACAATAGGAACAAATTTCGGAAAAAAATCTCCCATAATTCACGGAATTAAAATTACACTTCGATTTTTGTACAAAACTGTATTTGAAGTGTTTACGAAGTATAATACGTATTTTCACGAATGTACTAAAGAGATTTACTCTGATATTCTCATTTAAATATGAATAGGTAAATTCGGGCGGTTTGGTAACGAAAGGGTTTATATACGTGTCGTCTGTTTATACATAAACACTGTTTCATACTTTCAGTTTAGTCTTCCTCAAATCATTCTGTCGCTATTTACTCTCTTCCAAGAACATTTTTACTCACTCTTATCTGTTAGCTTGCCATACATTTTACTCATGTATCTATCAGCGTGATAGACAGAAACAAATATTACATCTAGTTTCACTTTATTCGTTGCACACTGTGTGTGTGCGTTTGCGTGTGCTGTAAACCAGACTAAGAAAAGCATTTGACATACACACCAGAATGTGAGTTTTCTGTAAATTTTGCTTAATTGGAGTTTAAATTTTAAAAACTGGACCTGGCAAAACCCGATGCATTCTACTCTTAAAAATGCTAGGTAAATTGTAATTGAAGAAATCCTATATTGTAGATTTCTATAACTGACAAAGGGAGGCAGATAAAATCTGCCTTTTATAATAAGAGATATATATATATATATTACGGAGATGTACTCGCATAGCAAGTGATTTGATCTGAGATCGTGTGCTGGAACGAAAACAATTGCAGCGTGGAAGGTGTTTGTAAGCCATTTAAGAAACACACAAAAGCCGTTCGATTCACTCCAACATTTAAGTTTAATTTGTCAAAATATGTTCGTCGCTAAAATCCGCGACCTGTTCACTGACAAAAATATTTTCACAAATTAAACTTAAATGTTGGAGTGAATCGAACGGCTTTTGTGTTTCTTAAATGGCTTACAAACACCTTCCACGCTGCAATTGTATTTATATATATAAAGGCCT
>NC_043013.1:57141252-57143752 GCF_006345805.1 Octopus sinensis
CTTCTTCTTCTCCTCCTCCTCCTTCTTCTTCTTCCTATTCTTCTTCTTCTTCTTCTTCTTCTTTCTTCTTCTTCTTCTCCTTCTTCTTCTTCTTCTTCTTCTTTTTTATACAGCTCAATATATCTACGAAACTTATTTGCCAGAACATTAAATTCTTTTCTAACTTTACCCAATCAGGTTATTTACTGTTATCTTTTACTTTTTTACTGACTTTTTACTTTCAATGTTTTCCCTTAACATAATTTATTAGCTGTTTTCCAAAACCAATATCCTTAAAAATCTCCTCACCAACTTTCACACGTCTATCAATAAATAGATTTTCTGTAGATGAATTGGTCACCTATACAAGTGTTTCTTTTTTACACCAATGGAAATTTTTCAGAATCTTACTGCAATATTAATATTCCAAACTAAACACACACTTCATTTTAATTTCATTTAACAATAATAAAACTGTTTTAAATATTATAAATTGCTTTTTGCAACAGTTAGCATTTTACACACATATAAATATTATTGATTTGAAATCTTCCTGCATAATATGTGGTTATTTTTCATATTATCCAGGTTTTCACTTGATAATTTGTTCAAAATGCTTCATTCCACGAAAATTAAGAGGTAGATTTCTAAGTACGTCATTGATTTCTAACTTGTTTCTATTTCTTTAGAATAAAAACATTTAATGTTATATTTCTATACATATATACTTTCAAAAACTACTAAATATATTTCCTAGTATGTCCTTTTTACTAAAATGTTATTTGTTTGTTTTCCTACATTCGTTACACTAAGCAGTTTAGCATTAAATTCTCACGCAAACGGTATATTTAACCAAACTAGTTGCCATTGAAACTAACATCATGAACCATAAAATATTTAAGCCTAAACAAAATTTCTTTTTATCGAATCAGAAATATAGTCAGAATATATTTTTTTCAAGTTTCTTATTAAATTCCTTTAAGTTATTACTTATAATCGGAGTAATAAAATCAACCACAATTCAGAGCTAAACTTCGTAAAATTTATACTAGAGGAAACATTTAATTTTGTATTCTTAAAGGTTTATCGCTCTTGGTACGTTTACTTGTATTACAGGCGAAAGTAACTTCATACATCATATGAAATGAATTGAATATATTCACTGTTACTGCTAGAGATTTATATTACATATATAGAATGTGGTTAATTTCATTGAAATATGATATATTTTATAAACATATATTTTGTAGAATTGCTTTTCTAAGAAATTTGATGTTTCAACTTAACAATCCTCAAGGGTCTCTATTTCGTTCTAAAGTGCTTGGAAAACTACATAACATACAAACAACTAAATGTAAACTGCTTTGGATACAACTACATTGAGAAAGTGTTGAATTGTCAGGTGTTCTTGTACATTCTCAAAATCTACTGGTTCGATGGGGCATGGAAAATTGTAGCTTATGCATTATGTAAGAATACAAGTATACATAATACATGCATAGAGACAGACAGAGAGACATGTATGTATCTATTTATGTATGTGTATGTATATATATTATATATATATATATATATATATATATATATATATATATATATATATATATAATATATATATATATATATATATATATATAATATATATATATATATATATTATATATATATATATATATATTATATATAAAGGCGGAGAGCTGGCAGAAACGTTAGCACGTCGGGCGAGATGCTTTGCGGTATTTTGTCTGCTGTTACGTTTTGAGGTCCAATTCCGCCGAGGTCGTCTTTGCCTTTCATCCTTTCGGGGTCGATAAATTGAGTACCAGTTACGTACTGGGGTCGATGTTATCGACTTAATACCTTTGTCTGTCCTTGTTTGTCCCCTATATGTTTAGCCCCTTGTGGGTAATAAAGAAATATATGTGTATATAGGTATGAGAGGTAATGGTGTCAAGAGGACCCAAAGGTGTCAGGTAATACTGAGTAAGTGCTATGAACAACAGACTATAGTTAAGCTCCAGGTTCGGTGATTATGCGAATGAGAATTCCAACGTAGGTCATATATTAGCGTGCGTATATATAAAAAAAATTAACAGAATGAAATAAAAATCCTAGGCTATGAAAGATTACAGAACATTTATAAAGAGAAGGTCTTACAGCAATTTCCGGGATATTTTAAATATCCTTTCATCGGAAACGGTGCGAAGAAGTGGAAGAATGAAAACAGACGTGAGATATGCAGGGATATTGTATCTGCAGTTCCATTATTTAAACAGAATGGTATAGATATAAGTTTCCTGTACCTTGCCTGTGAGTTCCAATAGTATTTACAGCCTCCCTCATTAAAGGCTTGTGATATGCAGGAGACCGACTGGGAGAGCACTGCCTGTCATCGCCACAGATGGAGGAAGCAGGTCAAGGAGTGGATCGACACTTTTGAAAGAGCAAGTATTCTTCATGAAGAATTTAAGCATGCTGCTTGAAAGCGCACTGCTAGTGTAATGAATGGGGGAAAGCTTGG
>NC_043013.1:57148752-57153752 GCF_006345805.1 Octopus sinensis
ACAGATGGGCTAGACACGTCGCCCGGCTCACCGATAATCGATGGACCTACGTAGTTGTCGAGTGGTACCCGCGCGAGCTGAAAAGACCACCCGGAAGACCTCCACGACGGTGGAGTTACGATTTCAGGAGGACGATTGGGATCACGTGGATGAGAAAGGCGCGATCCAGAGAGGAGTGGACAGCGTGCTGTGACCAGCAGTGTCAAATGGACGCCCGACGGACTGGTCGGTCAAGGTGATCAGGGTGATTTATATATATATATATATGCACAGAGATACACACATATATTAATGTATGTACGCATTGTGTGCTAATACTTGTGTGAGTATTGCTATATGATCATATACGTGCATATATGTCAACATGCACGCTTACTTACACACGACGGCACATACCCAAGCACACAGGTGTGTACTCAAGTGATATACTGGGCCACTATGAATACAGTTAACCACAGACAGGTATTTTCCTGCAAATACTTGAGAGTGAATGTCTTACAGTGAGGAAGCGTGCTGTGATATGCGTACAGCTATAATGTTTTATGTCGCATGACAATTTCGTTTAGATTTAGTATTTGTATATGATATATTGTTGTTCTAAAACTGAATGCATATTAAGCTATTGATGTATATAAACAGGTATCGGAATTCATGCGTACTTCCTACATTATTCTCATGGTTTTAATTATCTTGCTAGATACACCATCCTAATCTCATCGTTTTTACCCATCACTAGGATTGAAGTATACATATATGCACATGCATACATACACACATTTATGCACACATCCACAATCATACATACATACACGCATACACGCAAGCATACATATATGCAAACATACATACATTCATACATATACACACGCTTATATACCTACTTACATGCACACACACATATGTACCTACATGTGTACGTACTTACATCAATTCAGAGATATACACATGCTCACGTGTATGCACATATTGAGATTTATCATAAAATAAGCCCTTACATGCGTATGCAGATAAACAAGCATGTGTGTGTGTGTGTGTGCGTGTGTGTGTGTGCATATAAAAAAAATTCACAGATCCATACTTGCAATCACTTCTTTGCCTGAAAACATACAATATGTGTGTATTACATAGAAATATATTCACACTTACATGCATGGACACATATGTATGCAGGTGCATTTTGAAGGTGATAAGCACGCATGTGTGACATGCACACACACACCACCTGAACGAGCAAAAGCACATAAACACACAAAGACATAAACATCAATATTCGCGCGCACACATATACACATTTTTATATGTGTGCACACATCAAGTGCACGAAATGCAAGAAACTGTCTTGACTTGAAGAAAAGGGCCTTGGCACTTAGTGACAGGCCTGAATACTTCAAAGGAAAAATCTTAAATATATCGCAGAGAAAAAACATATAAAGCACATATGCATTGACATATATATATATATACACCAACACACGTACGTACACACATATACATACATAATGCATATATGTGCGTGCGTGTGAGTGTGTGTGTGTGTGTGTGTGTGTGTGTGTGTGTGTGTGTGTGTATGTGTGTCTGTCTATCTGTGTACATACGTAAATCTGTACATACATAGATTCTGGCAGATAAAATATAGGGTGAAGACCAAAGTGCATAATTGTTGGCCAGCGTTATATTTTTCACAAACTCCATCTTACTAATGATGGAACAACGTCCTCAATGCATTCCACTTCTTTTATATTCTGACTTTTATAGGTTGTCTAGAAAGTTCTTACAGTTTTTAACCTTTAAATGCAGATGCACATATCTCGGCTCAAACAATTATTAATCGAAATAAACACCATCAGAATCAACACACTTCTGCCAACGCGAAACAAGTTTATTTATGCCAGTAGCGTAAAAATCCTGCGTTCTGGTGCCAATGAAGTCGTTGAAGGTGTGTTTGGGATCGTCTTAGGTTTTGAAGTATTTCTCATGCAGGAAGTTGTCGAGATTCTTGAAAAAGTGGTAGTCAGTAGGTGAGAGGTCTGGTGAGTATGGCGGATGAGTCAGAGTTTCGTAGCCCAATTCGTTCAACTTCTGTGGGGTCAGTTGTTTCACGAGTGGCCAAGCGTTGTCGTGGAGAAGAATTGGTCCTTTTCTATAGACCAAGGCTGGCCGTTGTCGGAGTTTCTTACGCATTTCATCCATTTGCTGACAGTACTTCTCCGCGGAAATGGTTCGACTCGATCAAAAAACCTGTGATGTATGAGACTGGCCACAGATCAGCAAACAGTCACCATGACCATCTTTTGCTGCAGCTTTGGCTTCGGGAAGTGCCATGGAGCTTCGTCGGCGTCTAACCACTGAGCTGAGCATCGCCGCTTCTCGTAAAGCATCCACTTTTCATCGCAAGTAACAATCCGGTCGAGAAACGGGTCGTTCTTGTTGCGTAAAAGAAGGGAAGACGACACTTCAAAACGGCGGGTTTATTTTTGGGGGGCGGGGGGTTGTCGTTCAATTCGTGCGGCACCCATTTCTCGAGTATTTTTCTTTTTCCAATCTCTTTCAAGTGGTTGGAAATTGTCGTATACGTTAAGTCTAATTCAGAAGCAATCTCTCGGACAGTTGTGCGTGTATCGGCTTCGACTAAGGCTCTTAGTTGATCGTTGTCAACATTCGATGGCCATCATCTTCAAATCTCTCGTCTCCGCTACGAAATTTCTTGAACCCCCATTGTGCTGTGCGTTCATTAGTGGTTCTTGGGACAAACGTATTGTTGATATCGCGAGCTGTTTCAGCAGCTTTTCGGCCTAGCTTGAACTGGAATAAGAAAATTGTGCGAATTTGCTTTTTGTCCATGTTGTATTCAACATTCTGGTAAAAATGGCCTAGTTATTTCAAAAGAAAAAGTGTAACATGATTAGATTGAGCGGAAAACGGGGCTTTAAAATGATATATAAAATCAAAGTAATTTAGCGAAAATTAATTTGAAAATACATCATTTAAAACCAAAATTTAAAATTCCGCAAGCACTTTCTTGATAACCTAATATATTCTCACCTCCACTACTTCTATAACTTGATATTTCATTTGGACAACAGGAACCGTGTAGTTATCCACCAAAGTAGGAAATTAACCTTATTTCATGTGTGTCCACGAACCTTGACTCTCTAATGTCTTATTTCTGTATGTCCAGTTTAATTGAATTACAGCTACCCTGTCAGGCAGGCAGGGATTTTGTATTTGCTAATTGTATATGTCCTTCGTTGCAATACTAAGGTTATTTGTTGACAGCATTCAGAATAAATATTTGATCTGTGAATATTTTAATGCGGCGGGTCTTGCAAGAGTAACCAAAGTTGACTTCTTTTTTCGCAGAAACTCAGAAACTCTGCAAGTGGTCACGCATGTATTCCTCTCCCAACGAAACCATTACAAACAGAGATCCTCGTTTATAGTTTTAGTGGACCAATTGATAGCATTGAGTTTAGATTGCTCTCCTCTCTGCTACATTGCTAGTCAGGCGAGGAAGCAGTATTTATGACCCATTACAAGCCCTCCAAGACTAGTAAGAGGGAGAAAGAGACCTTATCAAATGTTTGCCACAAAGTGGAATCTGCTAAATCCCACCAAGATCTGATGATGATATCAAACTGGGTGGCGGATCGGGCCTGGCAAACAACTAGGTCACAGTATAATGTGAATCCAAAGCACAAAGCCGAAACAGACCCGCCTTAATCATTCCGTCAGTCCACCGTTCTAAACGGGTACATTATTCATCGACTCAGGATTGGTGCAATGGTAAGTTGGCTTCAGCAGAGTTTGAACTCCGGACGTATTGAAATCAACACCGGAAGGCATTTCATTTGACACTCTCAACCTTCTACCAATTCTATACCATACTGGCTTTTATTTCTTTTCTGCCGAGTCCATTCCCACCGGTTTAAATAATTTTCCAGAGTTCCTCTTCGAGATTTTGCTTTCAAAACCAAATCGTTACAATTAAAGTGATTTTCCTTTTTCTCTTCTCTCAATTTTTTTATTTTCCCTCTTTTTTCTTTCCCGATTCCTTCATGAATTTATTCCTTCGCTTTATCCTTTTTTTCCATTTGACGTTTTACGTTTTTGTCTTTCATTATTTTCTGTAGATGTTCCTGTCTTTTAGTTTTTCCTTTTAAACTTCCTTTTTTCTAAAATTTCATATTTTTTATTCAATATAAATTACGAACAGCTTAATTTACTCACATAATGAGACAAAAATGTCAAAATAAATAAATAAATGAATGTTTTTTTTTACTTTATCAAGTTAAGAAGAAATATAAGAAATATCTGAAGTTTATTTAGACACAACTCTTCTTTAGAGATAGTAATTTTATCTTTTGAGACACAATGCCTCAATCTTAAAATATTTTCTTCAGAGTATAAATTTAACAACCTTCCTTAAGTTAATTTTTTAGTATTTTTACGAAATTAACTCCTGCTGTCTGATGACATTTTGAATTTTACTGTTTTATTAATTATATTTATATATTTTCATCAAGGTAAACATAGAAAATGGTTCACAGCTAGAACCATTTCAGTTGGCAACCAAACAAAAATCTACCCATTTAGAAATTCATCTCTCGTTCTATAATTTAGAGACAGCTATTAATTTTTCATCAAAATCAGTCTACTGGAATTTTCTTTGATTTCAATATTGTTGTTGTTGTCGATTATGGTGTTGGTGGTAGTGGTGGCGGTTCTGTTATTTGTCGTGGATGCACACGATTTTACCAACAAAGTGTCTCAGATTATTTCAGCATCCACCCATTATTTGAAATGAAAAGAAAGGCTTGTCTTTCGAATTTTATTCTGTAAGTATATTTTTGCAAGCAACAACTTTGCAGTTTTTATTAGGAGCGTGATACAACCATCTGTGTAGTGGTAGTAGGAGGTGCCATTCACAAGGACCGCGGTGGCACATAAGCATTTCTCTTTGCAGACAAAGACACAAATGAAAGAGAAAAACAGAAAGCGTA
>NC_043013.1:57158752-57166252 GCF_006345805.1 Octopus sinensis
AAAGAGAATATCTTCAGAACGTAATAGAATGGTAGTGGCTGAGAATTCTGGGATTGTACTTGCAGAGATAATTCTCAGCAGTTGGCAAATAACTTTGAAGCATAGACCACAAAAATAAATAACAGATCAAAAATTTTAAAAAATTAAAGAAACGGATGTAAGAAAGTAAAAAGAAAACTTCAATTTCCATCAAAGACAAATTCCCGAAGAAAACAGAACTGCCAAAATTATAAGAAGATAGAAAATACCAGAATTATGATGAATATACAACGATGGTGTTATTGTAAACAACAAAAGGAAAGATTGAAAGTTTTGTTCTTTTATCCCGTCACGTCTCCATCTTGCTCGCCCTCTTCCTTACATCTTTCCTTGCTTTTTATAACAGCCTTTATTACATGTATTCGCTTTCTCTCTCTCTCTCTCTCTCTCTCTCTCACACACAGACACACATACACACACATACACATACGCATTCATATGCTGACACGCAAGTACACATAGACACACTTAAGAATGCACTTTCGTGCAAATACATACACTGGATACACAGATATATGCATGCACTCACTTATGCCTATCAAGCGCATACAAACACAGACTCGCTCTCTTATATTCACACGTATACACCTACTGGCGTGGCTGTATGGTAAGGAGTTCTCTTCCTAACCACACGGTTCCGGATTCAGTCTCATTATGTGGCACATTAGGCAAGTGTCGTCTACCATAGACTTGGGCCGACCAAAGCCGTGTAAGTGGATCTCGTAGACGGAAACTGAAAGAAGCCCATTCTACATATATATATATATATATATATATATATATGTGTGTGTGTGTGTGTGTGTGTGTGTGTGTGTGTGTGTGTGTGGTGTGTGTGTGTGTCTGTGTGTGTCTCTAGATAGATATATAAAGATAGATAGACGGATAGATAGAGTGAGAGAGAGGCAATAAGGCGTATAAACAAATTAAATACATTAAATATATATGTATACATGCAAAACGAAAGAACGCAAAAGGTGGAGACATGCAGACGATGACTATTTAAATATAAATATGTAGAAGTTTATATTAATAGGTCCAACTTACACCGAGTACAGAGAGAATTAAAGCGGTGGAAGAAAAGTGTTTTGAGTCTAACGGTTGTTACCGAGGACTAGGAAATCGATAATAATGTTCGTAAATGTAGTTCATCATGATATGCGGCCGTGGCTCTCATCTGTGGACTATATATAGTTGAAATTTACAAAAAAAACAAAACAAAACAAAAGACGAAGACGTGTGTGTAAACAACAAACAGATGTAATAGTTTAATGCTCGGGAAGTGAGAACGTCTTTTCCGTTTCGAGCCTATGCTCTTCAACAGAAAGGAATACAGAAATAATGAGCAGACAGAGAAAATAAAAAAGGTTTAGTGGCTTTTATATATAAGTGTGTATAAGTATTTATACACAGAGAGATGACCCTTGACAGGACGCCTTACATGCTAGAAGGGGCAGCCAAACCCAAACCTTTATTACGTATGCTAGCCACTAGTATGAAAACTTTTCTATATTTTCTACCCTTATAATTTTCACAGTATATATATATATATATATATATATATATATTATATATATATATATATATATATATATACACACACACAGGCGTATGCCTGTGAGTTTGTGTTTGTCTTCCAGCAGCGCTTAACAAACTTAGTGGTTCATCGAAAGAGTCCAATAAAATAAGTACCTGGCGTAACGAAATAAGTAACAGGGTTTATTCATTCGTTTGCTAAAGTCCGTCAAGGGAATGCTCCAGCATGGCCGCAGTCTAATGACCGAAAACCGTAAAAGTATAAAGAACAAAAGAATACTCGCAAACACCGTCACAATCAAACTTACAAACGCGCACACATACACAATGCCTTCTCACACTGAACGCACCCACATTCACCCTCACACACATCCTCAAACACCAATTGTCTTTTCACTCCCTCTCTCTCTAAAACCCTTTCTCTTTTCCTCTCCGGTATATTATAATTCTATATATTTACCTCTCTTCCACTACACTATATATTACTCCCAACGCCACCACCACCACCATTACCACTTCCTTTGCCACTACTACTACTACTGCTGCTGCTGCTGCTGCTGCTGCTTCTCACTATCCTTCCTTGCCCCTCCCTCTCCACTACATCATAATTCTCCACACTCGCCTCTTCACTCATCTCCAAATAAATTTTATTTTTGTGTTTTCTGTAAATATTTCGCACTTTACAGACATCAAGGTTAAAATGTTTACTTTGAAAGACCAAGAAAAGAAAAGAACAAACACTATGTGGATACTTGGTGTGCAAGAAATAACAACCAAACCCCCTTCAAGCTACACCAAATAAGCGAAAGCAATAAAGAACACATTACAATAATGTATAGTATTGGATGGGTTAGATAGTTCGATGCGGGGGGGGGGTCTTTGACCCGAGATCAGCTATGAGGAAACCGACCTAGAGTCTAAATGCTACGAATTCATTTCAATAGAAAATAACTGTTACGGTGGAGTCCATGAATGTGATCGTTTGATTTCCTGAAAATAGCTGCTTAATTGCCCTCAAAATCACAAAATCGCGTCTTAGAAGAAAAGGAAGGTCACATTGGATAATGTAGTCGTTCGATATTGAAATAAGACTGGTTGACCATGGCTGGAAACATCTTTCAGTATTGTTCTTCCTGAACAGGAGTAAACTGTGGGTAAACACCACCACAGCTGCCACCATCACAACCACCAGCAACACTACCACACCATTACTACCACCACAACCACCACCGCTGCCACCGCCGCCACTACCACCGTTAACGAGAATAGCAACAATATCAAGAATAAGAAGAACTTGAATGCTATTTATCTGACCCAGGGTCTAACTACGGTCATCAATCTACTTGAAACCATTCTACACACCTTCATTGGCTTCACACCTGTAAACACAATAAATGGGAAATTTCGGGGTGTAACATGAAAGTTTAATTAATACTTGCCTACCATGGGTGAGGCCATAAGTAGCAAGGTGCCTCCTCCCATCACTGACGCCCCTCCATTATGCTCACATTGCATCGGTCCCTACCATCACACCATATACAGCAATTGGGCATTTAAATATTGAATGAGTGGGGATTGTGTTCACACGCACACTGTTAAATAAACTAATTAATGAACGACCACACCCATAGACAAGTATGCTAGAAATAATAGCCAACTCTTCCTTAAATGATGCTCTCATACCTTAGAAATAGTGTGCATTGAAAGCTATGGGGTAAATACACCCTTCAGTCGTGAATGACCGTGGGATTGCACCTAGGAAGTTACCCTCCAAGGCACAAGCCTAGGCAAGGTTGTTTTATGGAAGACCAGCAGTCACCCATGCATAGAAACCTCCCCCTCTCTACGCCATTGATGTTATCCAAGGTAAAGGCAAATCCGATACAACTTAGCACCAGTGACGTCACAACTCATTTCTATAGCTGAATGAACTGGAGCAACATGAAATAAAGTGTCTTGCTCAAGAGTACAGCTCAACACGCGAAATCATTACCTCATGATTGTAAACCCGACGCTCAAACCAGTTAGTCCAAGGCAATGAAAACTTTGGTGAAATACACAGATGGAACGCTTTTGATCATAGGGCCGCTTAGGTCTGACCTGAGATTAAACAATGTAAGAGTTTCTATATAGTTACTGAGCCCGCCAGGAATAACAACCAAATCTCCCTCAAATCACATCCTAGTTTCTTGAAAATAAAACGCGATATAATGGTGAATGTCGTTTTATAATGAGAAGATGGATAGGGTGTCTTTGATTGGGTTCCCTATGTCGGGTATGACCAGGGAGAAGCAAGAAAAGAAAAAGAGTTTCAGTTTGAAATTGGGAACGTAAATAAAGGTAAATGTTTTCCTAGAACAGAAACCAGGGATGTGGAACCAATTCCTCACCGACAATCCCGCTAGCACCGTCAACGCCGTCGCCACAACTACCAGCACCACAGCCGCCGCCGCCGCCGCCACTAGACTTAGATCAGCATTCAATATAAAATGGAAATTTTTTATCAATTCAAATTTATATTACATTTTTTCTCTTTCATTTTATTTCAATTTTAGTTTAAATTTCAATTTCAGATTCTGAAAATTAAAAAAAAAATATTTTGACGTTTTATAGAAAAAAACTCTTAGTTTTAGTAATTAGAAATTTTAAAGGGAGAATAGCAAAACAAAATAAAACTGAAAATATAGCAGAACATCGATTCCTATTGCAACATTACGAAAAGTTACCCTCCCCTCGCCAAATATCATCTGGTACCCATCAATATTCTGTCTCCAGCCAGTGTTATGCATAATGTTATGGCTTCAACAAGGCTTTTGTTTAACACAATGGTAAGATGATGGAATTAATGTTCATCTATTATCCTTTAGTTAGAGAATGGACTCTGCTAAAGGCATTGAAGGTGTCAGGTAATTGTGTTAAACGAGGCAACGGGTTAAAATGCTCATCCATGTTGATTATTCCTGTCTTGAACTGATAAACTTAATACACTTACCTGGTTCCGATACCTTCTCTCTTGTAAAGTACTAGGCTTGGTATCTGCTTAAGTGAAATGTCTTCTTACCAATATTGAGATCCACAAAAACACCAAGCTCTCTGATTGAGCCTTACCATAAAAGCCATTTTGCCTTAGTCTCTGGTATGAGTTTTAACCCATATCCTCATAAGCGTCACTCCATCCCTCACATAGACCCCATAAAGCCATTTCGCACATTGTCCTTTTCCTTCCTCCAACGTGCACCACAATATCCTCCCATTTCTCGTTCGTCTCCTTATTAGCTCCTCCTTAGAATTTCCTTTCAGTGATCGGCAACATATTGAATATTTCTAGTGGGTCGCTCTGTGGATGGTCCCAGCTTCAAAGATTCCCTTCGCTGAATTCTTCTCACAGCACATTTCAACTAATGCCAAAACTCGAACAAACTGACAGACACCGAACATCGGAAGCCTAAGATACTGCTGTTATGGTGGTGACAATTGTTTACAACTATCACGCGATGTCAAGGCAGTGAGGCAGACACATACACCCGCGCACACGTATATACATATACACGCACACATATATATACACACGCACACACTTCATACGTACATATATATATATGTGTGTGTGTGTGTGTGTGCAAGTGTATCTGCGAGTGTGTGGATAAGTATTTATTCCAGTTTCTGTCAGCATAATCCACTCACAAGCTGGCCTGGGGATATACCTAAAGACATTTGCCCAAGGTGCCATGCAGTAGATCTGAACCCGACAACGTGTGGTTTACAAATCAGAAACCATGTTTTTAATCACACGATATGACTGCGTCTAAGGCAACGTTAATCGTATTGTGATTTGAACTCAGAATGCAGACATCCAGGACAAATAACAGAAAGAATTCTACGTAACACGGTAGTAACTCAATTTATACATCGTCCTTCCCATCTCTGCCACAGAAAGCTCCCCCCGCTTTCTGTTTCCGGTAAGACACAGATTCTGATTAGTAGTTGTTGAAGTAATGCGTTTGTGGATAGTTCATGGGTTGGATGCATGCTGACGAAAGAGCAATAACACCCGAAATATACACATACACATTTTTTCCTTTTTCGATCTTCGATCCCATTGTTTACGTAGACGTATTCACATCCGAAAGATCGCAACTTTCAGAGTTGTCTCTAATTTCTATACATAAAACTGTACATATAAACTTAAAAAGTGATAGATTCTGAATATTGCAGATCTAAATATTGATAGTGAAATGGGTTTATAGTCGTGTGCAAATCAATTCATTACAGCCAACTGTTTAATTGGGAAACGTTTAGTTAGAAATTGGACCTGTAGTCAGCCAGGTCAATTGAGGTTGTGTGCTTAACTCATACTAAACAACGGGGAAATATCTAAGTGGTTATTTAAACTGCTATAAGAGCAACAGAAGTTCACCCGCAAACTAATACATTAACCATGTAATAATATTAAATACAATTAAATGTTAATGTTGATTTCTATGTTGTGGGTGGGCATCAGAGTGGGAGAAGAGCAACAACTGAGACACACTAAAGTATGGCACGGAATAACAGAACATACCTTTACACAACCATAAAATACAAACAACAACAGTAACAACATTTGCAACAATAACTTATAAACAACAAAAACAACAACAACAACAACAATAATAATAATAATGATAATAATAATAGTAATAATTCAAAGAAAAATATTAAATCTTTGAAGATAAGGGTGTAGTTGAAAGTATTGATTTACTGGGAGATGATTCATGTTTTTCGTATATTTTCCATTTTCTAGAAGATTCCGGAATGTGATATATTTATTTATGTATTTGTTTATGTATTTATATACGATATCAAAAGACCTTATGTTTTATCGTATTTCTTTTTTTCTTATCTGTTGTTTATGGAACAGCAGGGGTGGGGGTGTGCCTTTATTGTTATTGTGTTATATTCTGCTGTTTTATGTTATATATTCTATTTCGTTTTTATTTTATTTATTCTTTCACTTTAAATTTCAGTCAGCTTCAGATGTCTGAAATGATTGATAATAATCATCTCACTTTAACAAATATCAAAACTATACGACAACAACCATAATAAACAACAATAATTTATATATTAGCCACAAGGACCCACATATAAGATACAAATAAAGCAATGAATAGGGGTTCACACAGTGTATAGGGACGTAGATTTAGGTTATAAATGCGAGATGAGGCAAAAACATAAAAACAGTGTATATAATGTCAGCTTTAAATTTCGAAAGACAAATCAAATTTCAATAAATACAATTAGGGTAACCCATCGAGGGTGGGGTGGGGGCGGGAAGAAGCTCTCAAACAATGGTTCAAAGAACTTCATAACCTTAAATATCGATCACTCACATCACCTTCAAAACTGGGTTCTCCAAAGTTGCCCCCACTCAGCTTCTTCAACCTGAACTCTGAAGGGCCCAACATCGCAAAGATTATAAACCCACAGCTGTCGAAAGCTCTTTTGTGATCTTTTTTAGCCATGTATTATTTAGGAGCCTCTGCTACACATCCACTACATAGACTTTTCAAAAGTCAAGACAGCATTTGGTTCTGTTTTAAATCTAAGATTTCATTAAACTTTCATTTGTCTTTTGGATCACGGAAAATCCAAGAATTCCGTTGCCGTGGGCACTTCTTTGTAATCGTGTTCCAGCGTGTTGTTTGTATTCGTCGTTTACCTGGGATTATTATGCGTTGCCTCTCTTTCACTTCTCTCATTCGTCAGTTTCAATCGACTCATCATCACAAGATAAAAAATATCTATAGATTCTAGCAGATCCTCTGCTAGAGTGGAGTGGGGATGGATCGTTAGTTTCTTGGCCACCATTGTTTTCTGGAATTGGTAACTGATATGTCCCGCATTATGGCGACGTATTCCGTCGTCTGCATGACTGGCCCGTACGGC